>NW_026061569.1:2500-23416 GCF_024217435.2 Syngnathus scovelli
AAGGCGACCGCCACCAGCCGACCGCCACAAGGCGACAGCCACCATCCCCAAGCGCCATCCCCGACCGCCACCCCCCGACCGCCACAAGGCGACCGCCACCAGCCGACCGCCACAAGGCGACAGCCACCATCCCCAAGCGCCATCCCCGACCGCCACCCCCCCGACCGCCACAAGGCGACCGCCACCAGCCGACCGCCACAAGGCGACAGCCACCATCCCCAAGCGCCACCCCCGACCGCCACAAGGCGACCGCCACCAGCCGACCGCCACAAGGCGACAGCCACCATCCCCAAGCGCCATCCCCGACCGCCACCCCCCGACCGCCACAAGGCGACCGCCACCAGCCGACCGCCACAAGGCGACAGCCACCATCCCCAAGCGCCACCCCCGACCGCCACCAGCCGACCGCCACCAGCCGACCGCCACCATCCCCAAGCGCCATCCCCGACCGCCACCCCCCGACCGCCACAAGGCGACCGCCACAAGGCGACAGCCACCATCGCCAAGCGCCACCCCCGACCGCCACCAGCCGACCGCCACCAGCCGACCGCCACCAGCCGACCGCCACCATCCCCAAGCGCCATCCCCGACCGCCACCCCCCGACCGCCACAAGGCGACCGCCACAAGGCGACAGCCACCATCGCCAAGCGCCACCCCCGACCGCCACCAGCCGACCGCCACCAGCCGACCGCCACCAGCCGACCGCCACCATCCCCAAGCGCCATCCCCGACCGCCACCCCCCGACCGCCACAAGGCGACCGCCACCAGCCGACCGCCACCAGCCGACCGCCACAAGGTGACAGCCACCATCCCCAAGCGCCATCCCCGACCGCCACCCCCCGACCGCCACAAGGCGACCGCCACCAGCCGACCGCCACAAGGCGACAGCCACCATCCCCAAGCGCCACCCCCGACCGCCACCAGCCGACCGCCACCAGCCGACCGCCACAAGGCGACAGCCACCATCCCCAAGCGCCACCCCCGACCGCCACCAGCCGACCGCCACCAGCCGACCGCCACCATCCCCAAGCGCCATCCCCGACCGCCACCCCCCGACCGCCACAAGGCGACCGCCACAAGGCGACAGCCACCATCCCCAAGCGCCACCCCCGACCGCCACAAGGCGACCGCCACCAGCCGACCGCCACCAGCCGACCGCCACCATCCCCAAGCGCCATCCCCAAGCGCCACCCCCGACCGCCACCAGCCGACCGCCACCGGCCGTTCGCGGTGTGCGCCGCCGTTCCCCAAGCACCCTCCGGGACGAAGCCGGAGCCAGAGAATAGCAGCGGCCGTGCGTAAAAGCTGCGGCCGGGCCTCGCGGAAGGTCCCCCGGGCAGCGAGCTGCCGAGCCCCGGCCTCCAGCTTCCACCAGGTAATAGGACCGGGCGCGCGCAAAAGCTGGGGCCGGGCCTGGCGGAAGGTCCTCGGGCATCCAGCGAGATCACACGGCCCCCACCGGAGGCGGCTAGCGCCTCCGTAGAGTAGTGCCGGCCCGCGGAAGCGGCCGCCCGTCAGCCTGCGTTGCCGCTGGTCGAAAAATGCACTAAGTGCCAAACCCCATTCATTTACAACGGCGTGTCCGCCAGAGGGCGCACTTCCCCCGGCGGACCAGCCCGGCGGGGCTCGTTAGAGAGTGTATCCGCCTGGCGGTGCCTCCTGGCCGGCCTGGATTCCGGACCGCCACCGCTCACTCGCGGGACCCTAATCGGCCCGCGGACCAGCCGGCGGGACCTCCGTGAAAGCCTATCCGCCTGGCGGTGCCTCCTGGCCGGCCTGGATTCCGGACCGCCACCGCTCACTCGCGGGACCCTAATCGGCCCGCGGACCAGCCGGCGGGACCTCCGTGAAAGCCTATCCGCCTGGCGGTGCCTCCTGGCCGGCCTGGATTCCGGACCGCCACCGCTCACTCGCGGGACCCTAATCGGCCCGCGGACCAGCCGGCGGGACCTCCGTGAAAGCCTATCCGCCTTGGCCGGTTCCCCGGCCGGCCACGGGTGGCGAGAATCCGGCCTCCTCGCCCGGAGCGCGCTTCGACTTGGGCGAAAAATGCACTAAGTGCCAAACCCCATTCATTTACAACGGCGTGTCCGCCAGAGGGCGCACTTCCTCCGGCCGGCGGGGCTCGTTGGAGAGCGCGTCCGCCTTCGCCGGTTCCCCGGTCGGCCGCGAACGGCGAAAAGCCGGCCTCTTCCCCCGGAGCCCGGTGGGCGAATTTTTTTTTTTTTTTTTTTTTTTTTTTCAAAGTGCCAACGGCTCTCGCGCCGCGATGCGTCCGCCTTCGCCGGTTCCCAAGTCGGCCACGAACGGCGAAAAATCGGCCTCTTCCCCGGAGCCCGGTCGGCGAATTTTATTTTATTTTTTTCCAAAGTGCCAACGGCTCTCGCGCCGCGATGCGTCCGCCTTCGCCGGTTCCCCGGTCGGCCACGAACGGCGAAAAATCGGCCCCTTCCCCCGGAGCCCGCATGATTATACGCGATGTTAATATTTATTTAATTATTAAATAAATACATACATATGTTTATTAATAATATACGCGGTGTTGATATGTATTTAATTATTACGTATATTGTGAATAAACTAACGGTGATTTTACACGATTTGACTACATGCGTGACCGTGATATAGTGCCGAGGGCTCCCGCGCCGTCACGCGTCCGCCTCGGCACGTGGGGTACCACGGGTCGCCCGCGGCAGCGAGCGTTCGGCTCGCGGGGGCCCGCGGGGTGTTATTAGGGAGTGCGGCAGCCGTGCCGAGGCTCCGGCCGGCCGCCGGAAGTCCCGCGGGGGAGCGTCGGAGCTCCGCGAGGCCGGCCGGGGAGCCTCTTAGTCATCGCCCGCGCTCGCGGTGGTCCCGGTCGCTTAAAGTGCCGCGGGAGGCGTAGCGATGCGAGTGAGTGTGCGCCAAGTGCGAGAGGCGGTGCATTTACGCGCCGTGTCCGCGAGAGGGAGGCAATTCCCCGTTGCGACCTCCGGGAGATCAGCGGGCCGCCGAAAAGGCTCAGCCGGGGTGCCTGGAGCCTCCTCGGGCGTCGAGTTAGGAGGGGGGCGCGCGGAGAACCGGCTGGATGTCCCCTGGAAGCTCAGCGGGCCGTGGGAAAGGCTTGGCCGGGGTGCCTGGAGCCTCGGCCGGCTTAAAAAGTTGGGAGGGGGGCGCGCGGAGAACCGGCTGGAGGTCCCCTGGAAGCTCAGCGGGCCGTTCAAAACGCTTAGCCGAGGTGCCTGGAGCCTCGGCCGGCTTAAAAGTGAGGAGGAAAGCGCGCGGAGAACCGGCCGGAGGTCCCCTGGAAGCTCAGCGGGCCGTGGGAAAAAGCTCAGCCGGGGTGCCGGAAGCCTCGGCCGGCTTAAAACGTGAGGAGGAAAGCACCGGGAGAACCGGCTGGAGGTCTTCTGGAAGCTCAGCGGGCCGCCGAAAACGCGTAGCCGAGGTGCCGGGAGCCTCCTCGGGCGTCAAAAGTGAGGAGCGACGCACCCCCGAGAACCGCCTGGGTCCTCCAGCCACCGTTGAAAAAGACGTCGAGTCAGGCTACCTTAAGAGAGTCACAGCTACTCCCGCCGTTTACCCGCGCGGAGCGTCATCGCCTCCGCGAACCGTCAAAAATAAATAAATACATGAATAAATGTCAAGTGAGCCTACCTTAAGAGAGTCGTAGTTACTCCCGCCGTTCGGACCGCTCAAAGTGTCATCGGAAGCGGACCCAGGCCGGGGAGCCTCTCGGTAATCACCCGGGGGCCGG
Source organism: Syngnathus scovelli (assembly GCF_024217435.2). NCBI lineage: Eukaryota > Metazoa > Chordata > Actinopteri > Syngnathiformes > Syngnathidae > Syngnathus > Syngnathus scovelli. The sequence goes on from NW_026061569.1 coordinate 6,239, forward strand.
CGGAGCGTTATTCGGCCCCCGCTACCCCCCCCTGACGCGCAGCGCTGCTGCACGGCCTCCCGGCGGTGCCGGGGGGTGGTGCGCGAGCGCGCCGGCCGCCGGAGGTCCCGCGGAGGAGCGTCGGAGCTCCGCGAGGCCGGGGAGCCTCTCGGTAATCACCCGGGGCCGGCGGAGCGTTATTCGGCCCGCTCTGCGCGCGCGCGCACGGCCTCCCGGCGGTGCCGGGGGGTGGTGCGCGAGCGCGCCGGCCGCCGGAGGTCCCGCGGAGGAGCGTCGGAGCTCCGCGAGGCCGGGGAGCCTCTCGGTAATCACCCGGGGCCGGCGGAGCGTTATTCGGCCGCTCTGCGCGCGCGCGCACGGCCTCCCGGCGGTGCCGGGGGGTGGTGCGCGAGCGCGCCGGCCGCCGGAGGTCCCGCGGAGGAGCGTCGGAGCTCCGCGAGGCCGGGGAGCCTCTCGGTAATCACCCGGGGCCGGCGGAGCGTTATTCGGCCGCTCTGCGCGCGCGCGCACGGCCTCCCGGCGGTGCCGGGGGGTGGTGCGCGAGCGCGCCGGCCGCCGGAGGTCCCGCGGAGGAGCGTCGGAGCTCCGCGAGGCCGGGGAGCCTCTCGGTAATCACCCGGGGCCGGCGGAGCGTTATTCGGCCGCTCTGCGCTGCGCGCGCACGGCCTCCCGGCGGTGCCGGGGGGTGGTGCGCGAGCGCGCCGGCCGCCGGAGGTCCCGCGGAGGAGCGTCGGAGCTCCGCGAGGCCGGGGAGCCTCTCGGTAATCACCCGGGGCCGGCGGAGCGTTATTCGGCCGCTCTGCGCGCGCGCGCACGGCCTCCCGGCGGTGCCGGGGGGTGGTGCGCGAGCGCGCCGGCCGCCGGAGGTCCCGCGGAGGAGCGTCGGAGCTCCGCGAGGCCGGGGAGCCTCTCGGTAATCACCCGGGGCCGGCGGAGCGTTATTCGGCCGCTCTGCGCGCGCGCGCACGGCCTCCCGGCGGTGCCGGGGGGTGGTGCGCGAGCGCGCCGGCCGCCGGAGGTCCCGCGGAGGAGCGTCGGAGCTCCGCGAGGCCGGGGAGCCTCTCGGTAATCACCCGGGGCCGGCGGAGCGTTATTCGGCCGCTCTGCGCGCGCGCGCACGGCCTCCCGGCGGTGCCGGGGGGTGGTGCGCGAGCGCGCCGGCCGCCGGAGGTCCCGCGGAGGAGCGTCGGAGCTCCGCGAGGCCGGGGAGCCTCTCGGTAATCACCCGGGGCCGGCGGAGCGTTATTCGGCCGCTCTGCGCGCGCGCGCACGGCCTCCCGGCGGTGCCGGGGGGTGGTGCGCGAGCGCGCCGGCCGCCGGAGGTCCCGCGGAGGAGCGTCGGAGCTCCGCGAGGCCGGGGAGCCTCTCGGTAATCACCCGGGGCCGGCGGAGCGTTATTCGGCCGCTCTGCGCGCGCGCGCACGGCCTCCCGGCGGTGCCGGGGGGTGGTGCGCGAGCGCGCCGGCCGCCGGAGGTCCCGCGGAGGAGCGTCGGAGCTCCGCGAGGCCGGGGAGCCTCTCGGTAATCACCCGGGGCCGGCGGAGCGTTATTCGGCCGCTCTGCGCGCGCGCGCACGGCCTCCCGGCGGTGCCGGGGGGTGGTGCGCGAGCGCGCCGGCCGCCGGAGGTCCCGCGGAGGAGCGTCGGAGCTCCGCGAGGCCGGGGAGCCTCTCGGTAATCACCCGGGGCCGGCGGAGCGTTATTCGGCCGCTCTGCGCGCGCGCGCACGGCCTCCCGGCGGTGCCGGGGGGTGGTGCGCGAGCGCGCCGGCCGCCGGAGGTCCCGCGGAGGAGCGTCGGAGCTCCGCGAGGCCGGGGAGCCTCTCGGTAATCACCCGGGGCCGGCGGAGCGTTATTCGGCCGCTCTGCGCGCGCGCGCACGGCCTCCCGGCGGTGCCGGGGGGTGGTGCGCGAGCGCGCCGGCCGCCGGAGGTCCCGCGGAGGAGCGTCGGAGCTCCGCGAGGCCGGGGAGCCTCTCGGTAATCACCCGGGGCCGGCGGAGCGTTATTCGGCCGCTCTGCGCGCGCGCGCACGGCCTCCCGGCGGTGCCGGGGGGTGGTGCGCGAGCGCGCCGGCCGCCGGAGGTCCCGCGGAGGAGCGTCGGAGCTCCGCGAGGCCGGGGAGCCTCTCGGTAATCACCCGGGGCCGGCGGAGCGTTATTCGGCCGCTCTGCGCGCGCGCGCACGGCCTCCCGGCGGTGCCGGGGGGTGGTGCGCGAGCGCGCCGGCCGCCGGAGGTCCCGCGGAGGAGCGTCGGAGCTCCGCGAGGCCGGGGAGCCTCTCGGTAATCACCCGGGGCCGGCGGAGCGTTATTCGGCCGCTCTGCGCGCGCGCGCACGGCCTCCCGGCGGTGCCGGGGGGTGGTGCGCGAGCGCGCCGGCCGCCGGAGGTCCCGCGGAGGAGCGTCGGAGCTCCGCGAGGCCGGGGAGCCTCTCGGTAATCACCCGGGGCCGGCGGAGCGTTATTCGGCCGCTCTGCGCGCGCGCGCACGGCCTCCCGGCGGTGCCGGGGGGTGGTGCGCGAGCGCGCCGGCCGCCGGAGGTCCCGCGGAGGAGCGTCGGAGCTCCGCGAGGCCGGGGAGCCTCTCGGTAATCACCCGGGGCCGGCGGAGCGTTATTCGGCCGCTCTGCGCGCGCGCGCACGGCCTCCCGGCGGTGCCGGGGGGTGGTGCGCGAGCGCGCCGGCCGCCGGAGGTCCCGCGGAGGAGCGTCGGAGCTCCGCGAGGCCGGGGAGCCTCTCGGTAATCACCCGGGGCCGGCGGAGCGTTATTCGGCCGCTCTGCGCGCGCGCGCACGGCCTCCCGGCGGTGCCGGGGGGTGGTGCGCGAGCGCGCCGGCCGCCGGAGGTCCCGCGGAGGAGCGTCGGAGCTCCGCGAGGCCGGGGAGCCTCTCGGTAATCACCCGGGGCCGGCGGAGCGTTATTCGGCCGCTCTGCGCGCGCGCGCACGGCCTCCCGGCGGTGCCGGGGGGTGGTGCGCGAGCGCGCCGGCCGCCGGAGGTCCCGCGGAGGAGCGTCGGAGCTCCGCGAGGCCGGGGAGCCTCTCGGTAATCACCCGGGGCCGGCGGAGCGTTATTCGGCCGCTCTGCGCGCGCGCGCACGGCCTCCCGGCGGTGCCGGGGGGTGGTGCGCGAGCGCGCCGGCCGCCGGAGGTCCCGCGGAGGAGCGTCGGAGCTCCGCGAGGCCGGGGAGCCTCTCGGTAATCACCCGGGGCCGGCGGAGCGTTATTCGGCCGCTCTGCGCGCGCGCGCACGGCCTCCCGGCGGTGCCGGGGGGTGGTGCGCGAGCGCGCCGGCCGCCGGAGGTCCCGCGGAGGAGCGTCGGAGCTCCGCGAGGCCGGGGAGCCTCTCGGTAATCACCCGGGGCCGGCGGAGCGTTATTCGGCCGCTCTGCGCGCGCGCGCACGGCCTCCCGGCGGTGCCGGGGGGTGGTGCGCGAGCGCGCCGGCCGCCGGAGGTCCCGCGGAGGAGCGTCGGAGCTCCGCGAGGCCGGGGAGCCTCTCGGTAATCACCCGGGGCCGGCGGAGCGTTATTCGGCCGCTCTGCGCGCTGCGCGCACGGCCTCCCGGCGCCTCCGCGAACCGCCAAAATAAATGTCAAGTGAGCCTACCTTAAGAGAGTCACAGTTACTCCCGCCGTTTACCCGCGCGGAGCGTCATCGCCTCCGCGAACCGTCAAAAATAAATAAATACATAAATAAATAAATGTCAAGTGAGCCTACCTTAAGAGAGTCACAGTTACTCCCGCCGTTTACCCGCGCGGAGCGTCATCGCCTCCGCGAACCGTCAAAAATAAATAAATACATGAATAAATAAATGTCAAGTGAGCCTACCTTAAGAGAGTCACAGTTACTCCCGCCGTTTACCCGCGCGGAGCGTCATCGCCTCCGCGAACCGTCAAAAATAAATAAATACATGAATAAATAGTCAAGTGAGCATACCTTAGGAGAGTCGCAGTTACTCCCGCCGTTCGGCCGCTTAAAGTGCCACGGGAGGCGTAGCAATGCGAGTGAGTGTGCGCCAAGTGCGAGAGGCGGTGTATTTACTCGCCGTGTCCGCGAGAGGGAGGTAACTCCCCGTTGCGACCTCCGGGAGAGCAACGGGCCGCCGAAAACGCTCAGCCGAGGTGCTGGAAGCCTCGGCCGGCTCGCAAAGCGAGGCGCGAGGCACCGGGAGAACCGGCTGGAGGTCCCCTGGAAGCTCAGCGGGCCGTGGGAAACGCTCGGCCGAGGTGCTGGAAGCCTCGGCCGGCTTAAAAGTGAGGAGGAAAGCGCGCGGAGAACCGGCTGGAGGTCCCCTGGAAGCTCAGCGGGCCGTGGGAAACGCTCAGCCGAGGTGCTGGAAGCCTCGGCCGTCTCACAAAGCGAGGCGCGAGGCACCGGGAGAACCGGCTGGAGGTCCCCTGGAAGCTCAGCGGGCCGTGGAGAAAGCTTAGCCGGGGTGCTGGAAGCCTCGGCCGGCTCACAAAGCGAGGCGCGAGGCACCGGGAGAACCGGCTGGAGGTCCCTCGGAAGCTCAGCGGGCCGTGGAGAAAGCTTAGCCGGGGTGCCGGAAGCCTCGGCCGGCTCGCAAAGCGAGGCGCGAGGCACCGGGAGAACCGGCTGGAGGTCCCCTGGAAGCTCAGCGGGCCGTGGGAAAGGCCCGGCCGAGGTGCTGGAAGCCTCGGCCGGCTTAAAACGTGATGAGGAAAGCACCCGGAGAACCGGCTGGACGTCTTCTGTAAGATCAGCGGGCCGTGGAAAATGCTAAGCCGAGGTGCTGGAAGTCGAATAAGGCTTCGTCCAAGGTGCTTATAAAGTTCATATCCGCTCGGCTGGAGGTAATTGGCCAGCCGACCAGCCGGCGGGACCTCCGTGACCGCCTATCCGCCTGCCGGTGCCTCCTGGCCGGCGTGGATTCCGGGCCGCGACCGCTAACTTACGGGACCCTAAATGGCCCGCGGACCAGCTGGCGGGACCTCCGTGACAGCCTATCCGCCTGCCGGTGGCTGCTGGCCGGCGTGCATTCCGGGCCGCGACCGCTAACTTACGGGACCCTAAATGGCCCGCGGACCAGCTGGCGGGACCTCCGTGACAGCCTATCCGCCTGCCGGTGCCTCCTGGCCGGCGTGCATTCCGGGCCGCGACCGCTTACTTACGGGACCCTAAATGGCCCGCGGACCAGCTGGCGGGACCTCCGTGACAGCCTACCCGCCTGGCGGTGGCTGCTGGCCGGCGTGGATTCCGGGCCGCGACCGCTCACTTACGGGACCCTAATTGGCCCGCGGACCAGCTGGCGGGACCTCCGTGACAGCCTACCCGCCTCCCGGTGGCTGCTGGCCGGCGCGGATTCCGGGCCGCGACCGCTAACTTACGGGACCCCAATTGGCCCGCGGACCAGCCGGCGGGACCCCCGTGACCGCCTATCCGCCTTGGCCGGTTCCCCGGCCGGCCACGGATGGCGAGAATCCGGCCTCCTCGCCCGGAGCGCTCGTCGGCTTCGGCGAAAAATGCACTAAGTGCCAAACCCCATTCATTTACAATGGCGTGTCCGCCAGAGGGCGCAGTTCCCCCCGCGGACCAGCCGGCGGGACCTCCGTGACCGCCTATCCGCCCGCGCTGGTTCCCCGGCCGGCGCGAATTCCGGGCCGCGACCGCTAACTTACGGGACCCCGATTGGCCCGCGGACCAGCCGGCGGGACCTCCGTGACCGCCTATCCGCCTGCGCTGGTTCCCCGGCCGGCGCGAATTCCGGGCCGCGACCGCTAACTTACGGGACCCCGATTGGCCCGCGGACCAGCCGGCGGGACCTCCGTGACCGCCTATCCGCCTGCGCTGGTTCCCCGGCCGGCGCGAATTCCGGGCCGCGACCGCTAACTTACGGGACCCCGATTGGCCCGCGGACCAGCCGGCGGGACCTCCGTGACCGCCTATGCGCCTGCGCTGGTTCCCCGGCCGGCGCGAATTCCGGGCCGCGACCGCTAATTTACGGGACCCCAATTGGCCCGCGGACCAGCCGGCGGGACCTCCGTGACCGCCTATCCGCCTTCGCTGGTTCCCCGGTCGGCGTGTATTCCGGGCCGCGGCCGCTCACTTACGGGACCAAAATTGGCCCGCGGACCAGCCGGCGGGACCTCCGTGACCGCCTATCCGCCTGCGCTGGTTCCCCGGCCGGCGTGGATTCCGGACCGCGACCGCTAAATTACGGGACCCAAATTGGCCCGCGGACCAGCCGGCGGGACCTCCGTGACCGCCTATCCGCTTGCGCTGGTTCCCCGGCCGGCGTGGATTCCGGACCGCGACCGCTAAATTACGGGACCCAAATTGGCCCGCGGACCAGCCGGCGGGACCTCCGTGACCGCCTATCCGCCTTCGCTGGTTCCCCGGTCGGCCACAGTTGACGAATATTCGGCCTCTCGCTCTGGAAGTCCTGCCGACTTAGCCGAAAATTTTCTAAGTGCCATCGGCTCTCTCTCGGAAAAGTGTCCGCCTCGTCTGGTTCCCCAGCTCGGCCTCAGAATTCGAAAATTCGGCCTCTCTGAGGTACCAGGGGTAGGCTTTATGTACTTGGTCCCCCCACTTAGTGTACTCATCACTTTACCCCCCTTTCGCAAAATATAGTCGGCACGTATGTGCAGAACTGTTTATTTTCATTTTAAAAATTTTCTAAGTGCCAGCGGAAGCTGTCACACGAACTGTCCGAGCTACCACGGTGCCCATCCCGGGCAGTGACGGCAAAAGGCCGATGTGTGTTTGATGGAAGTCTGAATAATTTCTAAGTGCCAACGGCTCAACCGCCGTAAAGTGTCCGCCTCGGCTGGTTCCTCCGGTCGGCCCGAACGAGCGAAAATTCGGCCTCTTCCCCTGGAGGTCCGGAACATTTTGGCGAATATTTTCAAAGTGCCAACGGCTGTTCCGCCGTAAAGTGTCCGACCCGGCTGGTTCCTCCGGTCGGCCCGAACGAGCGAAAATTCGGCCTCTTCCCCTGGAGGTCCGGACGACTTTGGCGAATATTTTCTAAGTGCCAACGGCTGTTGCGCCGTAACGTGTCCGACCCGGCTGGTTCTCCCGGTCGGCCAGAACGAGCGAAAATTCGGCCTCTTCCCCTGGAGGTCCGGAACATTTTGGCGAATATTTTCAAAGTGCCAACGGCTGTTGCGCCGTAACGTGTCCGACCCGGCTGGTTCCTCCGGTCGGCTTGAACAAGCGAAAATTCGGCCTCTTCCCCTGGAGGTCCGGAACATTTTGGCGAATATTTTCAAAGTGCCAACGGCTGTTCCGCCGTAACGTGTCCGACCCGGCTGGTTCCTCCGGTCGGCCCGAACGAGCGAAAATTCGGCCTCTTCCCCTGGAGGTCCGGAACATTTTGGCGAATATTTTCAAAGTGCCAACGGCTGTTGCGCCGTAACGTGTCCGACCCGGCTGGTTCCTCCGGTCGGCCCGAACGAGCGAAAATTCGGCCTCTTCCCCTGGAGGTCCGGAACATTTTGGCGAATATTTTCAAAGTGCCAACGGCTGTTCCGCCGTAAAGTGTCCGACCCGGCTGGTTCCTCCGGTCGGCCCGAACGAGCGAAAATTCGGCCTCTTCCCCTGGAGGTCCGGAACATTTTGGCGAATATTTTCTAAGTGCCAACGGCTGTTGCGCCGTAAAGTGTCCGACCCGGCTGGTTCCTCCGGTCGCCCCGAACGAGCGAAAATTCGGCCTCTTCCCCTGGAGGTCCGGAACATTTTGGCGAATATTTTCAAAGTGCCAACGGCTGTTCCGCCGTAACGTGTCCGACCCGGCCGGTTCCTCCGGTCGGCCCGAACGAGCGAAAATTCGGCCTCTTCCCCTGGAGGTCCGGAACATTTTGGCGAATATTTTCAAAGTGCCATCGGCTCTTCCGCCGTAAGGTGTCCGACTCGGCCGGTTCCTCCGGTCGGCCTGAACGAGCAAAAATTCGGCCTCTTCCTCTGGAGGTCCTGTCAAGTTTAACGAATATTTTCTAAGTGCGAACGGCTGTTGCGCCGTAACGTGTCCGACCCGGCTGGTTCCTCCGGTCGGCCCGAACGAGCGAAAATTCGGCCTCTTCCCCTGGAGGTCCTGTCAAGTTTAACGAATATTTTCTAAGTGCCATCGGCTCTTCCGCCGTAAGGTGTCCGACTCGGCCGGTTCCTCCGGTCGGCCCGAACGAGCGAAAATTCGGCCTCTTCCCCTGGAGGTCCGGAACATTTTGGCGAATATTTTCAAAGTGCCAACGGCTGTTGCGCCGTAACGTGTCCGACCCGGCCGGTTCCTCCGGTCGGCCCGAACGAGCGAAAATTCGGCCTCTTCCCCTGGAGGTCCGGAACATTTTGGCGAATATTTTCAAAGTGCCAACGGCTGTTGCGCCGTAACGTGTCCGACCCGGCCGGTTCCTCCGGTCGGCCCGAACGAGCGAAAATTCGGCCTCTTCCCCTGGAGGTCCGGAACATTTTGGCGAATATTTTCAAAGTGCCAACGGCTGTTGCGCCGTAACGTGTCCGACCCGGCCGGTTCCTCCGGTCGGCCCGAACGAGCGAAAATTCGGCCTCTTCCCCTGGAGGTCCGGAACATTTTGGCGAATATTTTCAAAGTGCCAACGGCTGTTGCGCCGTAAAGTGTCCGACCCGGCTGGTTCCTCCGGTCGGCCCGAACGAGCGAAAATTCGGCCTCTTCCCCTGGAGGTCCGGACGACTTTGGCGAATATTTTCTAAGTGCGAACGGCTGTTGCGCCGTAACGTGTCCGACCCGGCCGGTTCCTCCGGTCGGCCCGAACGAGCGAAAATTCGGCCTCTTCCCCTGGAGGTCCGGACGACTTTGACGAATATTTTCTAAGTGCCAACGGCTGTTCCGCCGTAACGTGTCCGACCCGGCCGGTTCCTCCGGTCGGCCTGAACAAGTGAAAATTCGGCCTCTTCCCCTGGAGGTCCGGAACATTTTGGCGAATATTTTCTAAGTGCCATCGGCTCTTCCGCCGTAAGGTGTCCGACCCGGCCGGTTCCTCCGGTCGGCCTGAACGAGCGAAAATTCGGCCTCTTCCCCTGGAGGTCCTGTCAAGTTTAACGAATATTTTCTAAGTGCCATCGGCTCTTCCGCCGTAATGTGTCCGACTCGGCCGGTTCCTCCGGTCGGCCTGAACGAGCGAAAATTCGGCCTCTTCCCCTGGAGGTCCTGTCAAGTTTAACGAATATTTTCTAAGTGCCATCGGCTCTTCCGCCGTAAGGTGTCCGACTCGGCCGGTTCCTCCGGTCGGCCTGAACGAGCGAAAATTCGGCCTCTTCCCCTGGAGGTCCTGTCAAGTTTAACGAATATTTTCTAAGTGCCATCGGCTCTTCCGCCGTAAGGTGTCCGACTCGGCCGGTTCCTCCGGTCGGCCTGAACAAGCGAAAATTCGGCCTCTTCCCCTGGAGGTCCGTTCAAGTTTAACGAATATTTTCTAAGTGCCATCGGCTCTTCCGCCGTAAGGTGTCCGACTCGGCTGGTTCCCGATGTCGGCCAGAACAAGTGGAAACTCGGCCTCTTCCCCTGGAGGTCAGTTGAAGTTTAACGAATATTTTCAAAGTGCCAACGGCTGCTCCGCCGTAAAGCGTCCGACTCGGCTGGTTCCCGATGTCGGCCAGAACAAGTGAAAATTCGGCCTCTTCCCCTGGAGGTCCGTTCAAGATTAACGAATATTTTCTAAGTGCCAACGGCTGCTCCGCCGTAAAGCGTCCGACTCGGCTGGTTCCCGATGTCGGCCAGAACAAGTGAAAATTCGGCCTCTTCCCCTGGAGGTCCGTTCAAGATTAACGAATATTTTCTAAGTGCCAACGGCTCTTGCGCCGAAAAGCGTCCGCCTCGGCTGGTTCCCGATGTCGGCCAGAACAAGTGAAAATTCGGCCTCTTCCCCTGGAGGTCCGTTCAAGATTAACGAATATTTTCTAAGTGCCAACGGCTCTTGCGCCGAAAAGCGTCCGCCTCGGCTGGTTCCCGCGGTCGGACACAAAATGTGTCAATTCGGCCTCTCTGAGGTACCAGGGGTGGGCTTTATGTACTTGGTCCCCCCACTTAGTGTACTCATCACTTTACCCCCCTTTCGCAAAATATAGTCGGCACGTATGTGCAGAACTGTTTATTTTCATTTTAAAAATTGTCTAAGTGCCAGCGGAAGCTGTCACACGAACTGTCCGAGCTACCACGGTGCCCATCCCGGGCAGTGACGGCAAAAGGCCGATGTGTGTTTGATGGAAGTCTGAATAATTTCTAAGTGCCAACGGCTCAACCGCCGTAAAGTGTCCGCCTCGGCCGGTTCTCCCGGTCGGCCCGAACGAGCGAAAATTCGGCCTCTTTCCCTGGAGGTCCGGAACATTTTGGCGAATATTTTCTAAGTGCCAACGGCTGCTCCGCCGTAAAGTGTCCGCCTCGGCTGGTTCCCCCGGTCGGCCAGAACAAGTGAAAATTCGGCCTCTTCCCCTGGAGGTCCGGCCAAGTTCGGCGAATATTTCCTAAGTGCCAACGGCTGCTCCGCCGTAAAGAGACCGACTCGGCTGGTTCCCGATGTCGGCCAGAACAAGTGAAAATTCGGCCTCTTCCCCTGGAGGTCAGTTGAAGTTTAACGAATATTTCCTAAGTGCCAACGGCTGCTCCGCCGTAAAGTGTCCGACTCGGCTGGTTCCCGATGTCGGCCAGAACAAGTGAATATTCGGCCTCTTCCCCTGGAGGTCCGGAACATTTTGGCAAATATTTCCTAAGTGCCAACGGCTGCTCCGCCGTAAAGAGTCCGACTCGGCTGGTTCCCGATGTCGGCCAGAACAAGTGAAAATTCGGCCTCTTCCCCTGGAAGTCCGGCCGAGTTCGGCGAATATTTCCTAAGTGCCAACGGCTGTTCCGCCGTAAAGAGTCCGACTCGGCTGGTTCCCGATGTCGGCCAGAACAAGTGAATATTCGGCCTCTTCCCCTGGAGGTCCGTTCAAGATTAACGAATATTTTCTAAGTGCCAACGGCTGCTCCGCCGTAAAGTGTCCGACTCGGCTGGTTCCCGATGTCGGCCAGAACAAGTGAAAATCCGGCCTCTTCCCCTGGAAGTCCGGCCAAGTTCGGCGAATATTTTCTAAGTGCCAACGGCTGCTCCGCCGTAAAGCGTCCGACTCGGCTGGTTCCCGATGTCGGCCAGAACAAGTGGAAATTCGGCCTCTTCCCCTGGAGGTCAGTTGAAGTTTAACGAATATTTCCTAAGTGCCAACGGCTGCTCCGCCGTAAAGTGTCCGACTCGGCTGGTTCCCGATGTCGGCCAGAACAAGTGAATATTCGGCCTCTTCCCCTGGAGGTCCGGAACATTTTGGCAAATATTTCCTAAGTGCCAACGGCTGCTCCGCCGTAAAGAGTCCGACTCGGCTGGTTCCCGATGTCGGCCAGAACAAGTGAAAATCCGGCCTCTTCCCCTGGAAGTCCGGCCGAGTTCGGCGAATATTTTCTAAGTGCCAACGGCTGCTCCGCCGTAAAGCGTCCGACTCGGCTGGTTCCCGATGTCGGCCAGAACAAGTGGAAATTCGGCCTCTTCCCCTGGAGGTCAGTTGAAGTTTAACGAATATTTTCTAAGTGCCAACGGCTGCTCCGCCGTAAAGCGTCCGACTCGGCTGGTTCCCGATGTCGGCCAGAACAAGTGAAAATTCGGCCTCTTCCCCTGGAAGTCCGGCCGAGTTAAGGCAAATATTTCCTAAGTGCCAACGGCTGCTCCGCCTTAAAGCGTCCGACTCGGCTGGTTCCCGATGTCGGCCAGAACAAGTGACAATTCGGCCTCTTCCCCTGGAGGTCCTTTCAAGTTTAACGAATATTTTCTAAGTGCCAACGGCTGCTCCGCCTTAAAGCGTCCGACTCGGCTGGTTCCCGATGTCGGCCAGAACAAGTGACAATTCGGCCTCTTCCCCTGGAGGTCCTTTCAAGTTTAACGAATATTTTCTAAGTGCCAACGGCTGCTCCGCCTTAAAGCGTCCGACTCGGCTGGTTCCCGATGTCGGCCAGAACAGGTGAAAATTCGGCCTCTTCCCCTGGAGGTCCGTTCAAGTTTGGGGAATATTTTCTAAGTGCCAACGGCTGCTCCGCCTTAAAGTGTCCGACTCGGCTGGTTCCCGATGTCGGGCAGAACAAGTGACAATTCGGCCTCTTCCCCTGGAAGTCCGGTCGAGTTTGGCGAATATTTTCTAAGTGCCAACGGCTGCTCCGCCGTAAAGCGTCCGACTCGGCTGGTTCCCGATGTCGGCCAGAACAAGTGAAAATTCGGCCTCTTCCCCTGGAGGTCCGTTCAAGATTAACGAATATTTTCTAAGTGCCAACGGCTCTTGCGCCGAAAAGCGTCCGCCTCGGCTGGTTCCCGATGTCGGCCAGAACAAGTGAAAATTCGGCCTCTTCCCCTGGAGGTCCGTTCAAGATTAACGAATATTTTCTAAGTGCCAACGGCTCTTGCGCCGAAAAGCGTCCGCCTCGGCTGGTTCCCGCGGTCGGACACAAAATGTGTCAATTCGGCCTCTCTGAGGTACCAGGGGTGGGCTTTATGTACTTGGTCCCCCCACTTAGTGTACTCATCACTTTACCCCCCTTTCGCAAAATATAGTCGGCACGTATGTGCAGAACTGTTTATTTTCATTTCAAAAATTGTCTGAGTGCCAGCGGAAGCTGTCACACGAACTGTCCGAGCTACCACGGTGCCCATCCCGGGCAGTGACGGCAAAAGGCCGATGTGTGTTTGATGGAAGTCTGAATAATTTCTAAGTGCCAACGGCTCAACCGCCGTAAAGTGTCCGCCTCGGCCGGTTCTCCCGGTCGGCCCGAACGAGCGAAAATTCGGCCTCTTTCCCTGGAGGTCCGGAACATTTTGGCGAATATTTTCTAAGTGCCAACGGCTGCTCCGCCGTAAAGTGTCCGCCTCGGCTGGTTCCCCCGGTCGGCCAGAACAAGTGAAAATTCGGCCTCTTCCCCTGGAGGTCCGGAACATTTTGGCGAATATTTCCTAAGTGCCAACGGCTGCTCCGCCGTAAAGTGTCCGCCTCGGCCGGTTCACCCAGTCGGCCAGAACAAGTGAAAATTTGGCCTCTTCCCCTGGAGGTCCGGAACATTTTGGCGAATATTTCCTAAGTGCCAACGGCTGCTCCGCCGTAAAGTGTCCGACTCGGCTGGTTCCCCCGGTCGGCCAGAACAAGTGAAAAATCGGCCTCTTCCCCTGGAAGTCCGGCCGAGTTAAGGCAAATATTTCCTAAGTGCCAACGGCTGCTCAGCCTTAAAGGGTCCGACTCGGCTGGTTCCCGATGTCGGCCAGAACAAGTGAAAATTCGGCCTCTTCCCCTGGAAGTCCGGCCGAGTTAAGGCAAATATTTCCTAAGTGCCAACGGCTGTTCCGCCGTAAAGGGTCCGACTCGGCTGGTTCCCGATGTCGGCCAGAACAAGTGAAAAATCGGCCTCTTCCCCTGGAAGTCCGGCCGAGTTCGGCGAATATTTCCTAAGTGCCAACGGCTGTTCCGCCGTAAAGAGTCCGACTCGGCTGGTTCCCGATGTCGGCCAGAACAAGTGAAAATCCGGCCTCTTCCCCTGGAAGTCCGGCCGAGTTAAGGCAAATATTTCCTAAGTGCCAACGGCTGCTCAGCCTTAAAGGGCCCGACTCGGCTGGTTCCCGATGTCGGCCAGAACAAGTGAAAATTCGGCCTCTTCCCCTGGAAGTCCGGCCGAGTTAAGGCAAATATTTCCTAAGTGCCAACGGCTGTTCCGCCGTAAAGGGTCCGACTCGGCTGGTTCCCGATGTCGGCCAGAACAAGTGAAAAATCGGCCTCTTCCCCTGGAAGTCCGGCCGAGTTCGGCGAATATTTCCTAAGTGCCAACGGCTGTTCCGCCGTAAAGAGTCCGACTCGGCTGGTTCCCGATGTCGGCCAGAACAAGTGAAAATCCGGCCTCTTCCCCTGGAAGTCCGGCCGAGTTAAGGCAAATATTTCCTAAGTGCCAACGGCTGCTCAGCCTTAAAGGGCCCGACTCGGCTGGTTCCCGATGTCGGCCAGAACAAGTGACAATTCGGCCTCTTCCCCTGGAAGTCCGGCCGAGTTAAGGCAAATATTTCCTAAGTGCCAACGGCTGTTCCGCCGTAAAGGGTCCGACTCGGCTGGTTCCCGATGTCGGCCAGAACAAGTGAAAAATCGGCCTCTTCCCCTGGAAGTCCGGCCGAGTTCGGCGAATATTTCCCAAGTGCCAACGGCTGTTCCGCCGTAAAGAGTCCGACTCGGCTGGTTCCCGATGTCGGCCAGAACTAGTGAAAATCCGGCCTCTTCCCCTGGAAGTCCGGCCGAGTTAAGGCGAATATTTCCTAAGTGCCAACGGCTGCTCAGCCTTAAAGTGTCCGACTCGGCTGGTTCCCGATGTCGGCCAGAACAAGTGAAAAATCGGCCTCTTCCCCTGGAAGTCCGGCCGAGTTCGGCGAATATTTCCTAAGTGCCAACGGCTGTTCCGCCGTAAAGAGTCCGACTCGGCTGGTTCCCGATGTCGGCCAGAACAAGTGAAAATCCGGCCTCTTCCCCTGGAAGTCCGGCCGAGTTAAGGCAAATATTTCCTAAGTGCCAACGGCTGCTCAGCCTTAAAGTGTCCGACTCGGCTGGTTCCCGATGTCGGCCAGAACAAGTGAAAATCCGGCCTCTTCCCCTGGAAGTCCGGCCGAGTTAAGGCAAATATTTCCTAAGTGCCAACGGCTGTTCCGCCGTAAAGAGTCCGACTCGGCTGGTTCCCGATGTCGGCCAGAACTAGTGAAAATCCGGCCTCTTCCCCTGGAAGTCCGGCCGAGTTAAGGCGAATATTTCCTAAGTGCCAACGGCTGCTCAGCCTTAAAGTGTCCGACTCGGCTGGTTCCCGATGTCGGCCAGAACAAGTGAATATTCGGCCTCTTCCCCTGGAGGTCCGTTCAAGATTAACGAATATTTTCTAAGTGCCAACGGCTGCTCCGCCGTAAAGTGTCCGACTCGGCTGGTTCCCGATGTCGGCCAGAACAAGTGAAAATCCGGCCTCTTCCCCTGGAAGTCCGGCCAAGTTCGGCGAATATTTTCTAAGTGCCAACGGCTGCTCCGCCGTAAAGCGTCCGACTCGGCTGGTTCCCGATGTCGGCCAGAACAAGTGGAAATTCGGCCTCTTCCCCTGGAGGTCAGTTGAAGTTTAACGAATATTTCCTAAGTGCCAACGGCTGCTCCGCCGTAAAGTGTCCGACTCGGCTGGTTCCCGATGTCGGCCAGAACAAGTGAATATTCGGCCTCTTCCCCTGGAGGTCCGGAACATTTTGGCAAATATTTCCTAAGTGCCAACGGCTGCTCCGCCGTAAAGAGTCCGACTCGGCTGGTTCCCGATGTCGGCCAGAACAAGTGAAAATTCGGCCTCTTCCCCTGGAAGTCCGGCCGAGTTCGGCGAATATTTCCTAAGTGCCAACGGCTGTTCCGCCGTAAAGAGTCCGACTCGGCTGGTTCCCGATGTCGGCCAGAACAAGTGAAAATCCGGCCTCTTCCCCTGGAAGTCCGGCCGAGTTAAGGCAAATATTTCCTAAGTGCCAACGGCTGCTCAGCCTTAAAGTGTCCGACTCGGCTGGTTCCCGATGTCGGCCAGAACAAGTGAAAATCCGGCCTCTTCCCCTGGAAGTCCGGCCGAGTTAAGGCGAATATTTCCTAAGTGCCAACGGCTGCTCAGCCTTAAAGGGTCCGACTCGGCTGGTTCCCGATGTCGGCCAGAACAAGTGAAAATCCGGCCTCTTCCCCTGGAAGTCCGGAACATTTTGGCAAATATTTTCTAAGTGCTAACGGCTGTTGCGCCGTAACGTGTCCGACCCGGCTGGTTCTCCCGGTCGGCCCGAACGAGCGAAAATTCGGCCTCTTCCCCTGGAGGTCCGGAACATTTTGGCGAATATTTCCTAAGTGCCAACGGCTGCTCCGCCGTAAAGGGTCCCACTCGGCTGGTTCCCGATGTCGGCCAGAACAAGTGAAAATTCGGCCTCTTCCCCTGGAAGTGCGGCCAAGTTAAGGCAAATATTTCCTAAGTGCCAACGGCTGTTCCGCCGTAAAGGGTACGACTCGGCTGGTTCCCGATGTCGGCCAGAACAAGTGAAAATTCGGCCTCTTCCCCTGGAGGTCAGTTGAAGTTTAACGAATATTTTCTAAGTGCCAACGGCTGCTCCGCCGTAAAGCGTCCGACTCGGCTGGTTCCCGATGTCGGCCAGAACAAGTGAAAATTCGGCCTCTTCCCCTGGAGGTCCGTTCAAGATTAACGAATATTTTCTAAGTGCCAACGGCTGTTCCGCCGTAAAGCGTCCGACTCGGCTGGTTCCCGATGTCGGCCAGAACAAGTGAAAATTCGGCCTCTTCCCCTGGAGGTCAGTTGAAGTTTAACGAATATTTTCTAAGTGCCAACGGCTGCTCCGCCGTAAAGCGTCCGACTCGGCTGGTTCCCGATGTCGGCCAGAACAAGTGAATATTCGGCCTCTTCCCCTGGAAGTCCGGCCGAGTTCGGCGAATATTTCCTAAGTGCCAACGGCTGTTCCGCCGTAAAGAGTCCGACTCGGCTGGTTCCCGATGTCGGCCAGAACAAGTGAAAATCCGGCCTCTTCCCCTGGAAGTCCGGCCGAGTTCGGCGAATATTTCCTAAGTGCCAACGGCTGCTCAGCCTTAAAGTGTCCGACTCGGCTGGTTCCCGATGTCGGGCAGAACAAGTGACAATTCGGCCTCTTCCCCTGGAAGTCCGGCCGAGTTTGGCGAATATTTTCTAAGTGCCAACGGCTGCTCCGCCGTAAATCGTCCGACTCGGCTGGTTCCCGATGTCGGCCAGAAAAAGTGACAATTCGGCCTCTTCCCCTGGAGGTCCTTTGAAGTTTAGCGAATATTTTCTAAGTGCCAACGGCTCTTGCGCCGAAAAGCGTCCGCCTCGGCTGGTTCCCGCGGTCGGCCGTAATAGGCGAAAATTCGGCCTCTTCCCCTGGAGCGACCTCCAAATTTGGGCGAAATTTTTTCTAAGTGCCTAAAGGTACCAGGGGTTTGGGTACCAGGGGTGCATTACCAACTGGTCTTTTGTCAACCCATGTACTTTTTCTAGAGTACATGGGTTGGTCCCCCCACTTAGTGTACTCATCACTTTACCCCCCTTTCGCAAAATATAGTCAGAACGAGCATGGGGGACGCAATTGTTTTCCATGCAAATCAATTGGGCCTGGTCCGAGCGCTGGT
>NW_026061571.1:0-23381 GCF_024217435.2 Syngnathus scovelli
AAGGCCATTGCGCCCACAGATTTGAATTTTGGTGACAGTTCAGCCTATTGACGTCATTTCCGCGGTGTAATACCCGCATATCTGAAACGGCAAAGTTAAGAGTAGAGTTAAATAAAGTTTTTAATCAACGCAATCATTTACAACCGTTGACCAGTCGAAATAATCGTCGAAATTCGACGTTCCCCCCAAACGCCACACTCACTCGCTTTTCAGGGCAACAAAAGTACTTCTTTTTAAAAACGATGAGTTGTACTTACCGTGTACACTCTGGACGGTCCAGTTGCAAGCAGAAAATAAAAATATTTCTCTCGTTAGTCGTATGTTACCATCCGCTGTGTCTTTGTCAACATTTTCCTACTTCCTGTTGCGAGCCACGCCCACGGATTTAAATTCTGGCGGAAGAGCCCGCCCATTGGCGTCGTTTTCGCGTATAGCAAATCCGATTGGTTGGGAAGGGGGCGCGGTTATGCAGCCGAGGGGTCCTGTGATCGGTGGGATTTAAAGTAGGCGTCGACGTCACATCCGCGTCACGTGACCACGACGTGGCAGACGTCATATAGCAACCGCTGTTTTGTTTAGTAGACTTACAGTTGTTATGCATTGACATAATGGCGCACACTCCAAATGGATTTGAATAAATTAAATAATTCTTCTGCCCACTCCCTTTTAAACAAGTTAACTCTCCCCGCGGATTTGAATTCCGGCGGAAGTTTCGCCCATCGACGTCACGTCTGTCACGTGACCACAACGTGGCAGATGTCATATAGCAACCGCTGTTTTGTTTTCAAAGTCAAAGTCAAAGTCAGCTTTATTGTCAATTTCTCCACATGCCAAAGACACATAAAGAAACCGAAATTTCGTTCCCCCCTATCCCACGGTGACAAGACATGAAGAACAATGAACAGACAAACAAGTAAACAAGTATAACAAAAGCGTGCTGAATAAATAATGAATAAATAACACAACAATAAATAAATAAGTAAGAGGAGCAGAAAAAAAAGGAGCAAGTGCGCGTACAGCAGACATTCCATTTAGTAGATTTACAGTTGTTATGCATTGGCATAATGGTGTGCACTCAAAATAGATTTAAATAAATTAAATATTTCTTCTGCCCACTCCCTTTTAAACAAGTTAACTCTGCCCACGGATTCTAATTTCGGAGGAAGGTCCGTCCATTGATGTCTTGTCTGCGTCACTTGACCACGACGTAGCGACGTCATATAGTAACCGCTGTTTTGATCAGTAGACTTAGTTATTATGCGTTGACATAATGGCGCACTGGTTAGCATGTCCACCTCTTAAGCATGATGTTGCGGGTTCGACGCCTGATCAATGTTAGCCATGGAGTGAGCTGAAGTGCATGGCGCTGAAGATTTGAATCTTTGAAATGCGCTGAGGTCTGACATATCAGGCAGAATGGTTTGCCATCACGTTCAACAAAAAATAGAAACTTTCCCACTCTGATAAAAACGTCCTGTGTTCATCTACATATTTCCGTTTTGCTGTGCATCTTTTCCCTGCCATTTCGAGAGCCCAATTGACACTAATAGTTTACTGGAATGTGTTTGCCCATCCTACTTTGTGGAATTTCACCACATGCGCTTTTGACCAAAATACCAAATTGAACTCAAGTGAAGCCAACACGCACAACCCCCCCCCCCACACACACACACACACAAACAAAGCGGGAAAAAACGAAGACGTGCGTGTTAGGGTTTTCCAGGTTATCTTTATCGTAGGATTATGTTGGAATGTAGACTGTAATGATTAAATCAATCTTGTCTTGCCCTCACAATGTAATGATTAAATCAATCACGTCTTGCCCTCACAATGCAGAGTAAGATGAAGTGGTTGCTTCCTCTGCTTGATTGACCAGCTGCAGGGGAAGCAATCAAAGTTGTTCTGTTTCCCACAACAGTGTAAAACACCCCCTGCTCTGATCTTATCAGAGCCCGGGGGTTCACCAAACCTGTCCACTCACCCCCACTCTGTTCCTCCTAATAAATATGCCCTTGCAGGGAGGAGATTTTTAGACTTCATTCGACAATCGCTGTTCAGACAGCGACGAATGGACTCTCCACCTGCAGGTGTCTAAAAGAACTTGCTTGTCTTCTGTTTGGTTCTTGCAAAATAAGTTGGAGTGAGCAAATCTCTAACAGTGCGTGTTCCGCCCACGCTGGATTTATTTGCACCTTTGAAAAGACACCGTATTGCCGCAGATGTGGCAAAGAGTACTTTTGGGCATCTGAGACGGAAGGATGTCCAAAGCATCACGTCACCTGCTCTGGTCGGCATGGTGGTGGGACGTTGAGGTCAACCGCTTTGGGGTTGGCTGAATCTTTGGTCGCAGGATGCCACACACTTGAAGACAGAAGCAGAAAAGCAGAGCTAAATGCAAAATGTACTCACCGGTGACTCCAATTTTTTTCCCCCCTGAAGAAATGGATGGACGGGTGGCCCCGGCTGGCCGGTGGGACTCTTGTTATTCTGACCCTTTTTAGTGCGCGTTTGGGGCAACAACCGTTTTTTGTGGCGCTCTCTTCTGGTTCAAGAGTGCCCTGCATGTGAATTTGCCTTTCCTGCCTTCTGATTGGATGAGCGCCGGTGTGACGCGGTGCCTCTGTCACTGTGGCGGGGGGTATACGTCGGCATCGGAGCGTCTGCCAACGTCTGAGACCGGCTGGCGGTGTATCGGAAGTGTCGAGTGCGGTGCCGCTGGAGCTCACTCACCAGCTGGTGTTAGGGCCACAGAATGAAGGCCAAGGAGAAGAATAGAAAGAGAAACAGAAACTTCTCCTCCAATTGTTTGATTTGTCTCTTCTGAGCTTCGATGAATTCTTTCAGCTCTTTGTTCCTCTAGGACGGAGAAATGGAAAGCGGCCTTCAAAAGCCAGTAAGCGTGCAAGTAAGTGCCGGGCTGGCTTTGGGCCCTTACCTGTTGCGCGCTGTGCAGCAGATCCATTCTCTCTTGGAGGATGCAAGCGTCGCGCTCCCTTAACTCGCACATCAGGGCTCGCTTCCATTGGTCCACGGCGCTCCTAAGCTCTTCTCTCTGATCCGGCGTCAGCACGTCATTCACGCCAGCGTGGCTGGCTTTTTCGCCGTCCGTGGCGGGCCAGTCCCGCTGCGGTAGCGCCTCGTACAATATGGCCTCCAGCTCCAGGATCCTCTGGGCCGCAATCCTCGTCCATCAGTGGTCCGGCGGGAGATTTGAGGGCGGCTTACCTTATGAGCCTGGTCCATGGAACGCTTCCTGAAGTCCAACTCTTCATCCAGGTAGCCCTTCTGCTTACAGAACATATCCTAGCACAGCTCAAGGTCAGAATTGTTGGGGCACATTGCCGGAGTTCCCCTTGGCTGATGTCGCGTGTCTGTCTACCTTCTCACTTTCAATGTCCAACATCTACTGTTGAAGTGCTGACTTGGTCACTTTGATGTATTCTAACCACTGAGGAAAGGCTGCTGTCACATAAGCAGAATGCGAGAGCGTGCCTGGACGTGCCCGTTACCTTCTCGGCTAGGGTGAGAAGGGTCCTGGCGTGAATCACGACCACCTGCTCCTCGTTGGTGAGATTCTGCAAGAGCCCAAAGGCACAGCGTCAACAAGCTTCTTTCAGCGCAAAGCCTTCCAAAAGTCACATTTGAGCCGCCGAGTCTCGTGGAGTGCGAACATAAGGAGTTCGACATACACTTACGGCGTTATCGCCCAGGATGTCCAGCTTCTTCATCAGATCACTGATGACGATGTCCGGGGGAAAGGCGCAAGGAGCAATGTAAGGTGTTCTGGGACCTCGGGTTAAGGTTAGGGTTGCGAGGGACGCCTTACGTACGCTCACGCCCTCGGCCTCGCAGTAGATCTGCAAAGGGCTGAGGCTGTCTGGGAAACGGACTTGCAGAAACTTCAAGACGGGGGAGCGCCATTCCCTCTCCTGAAAGGCAGAGGCATGCATCCGTCCGTCCGTCCGTCTGTCACATCTCTGGCCTCAACACGCTTGTGCGAGTCTTCCCACCTCCAGCTCCAGGATGCGGAACTCAAGCAGTTCGTTTTGGTCTCGGATATCCTGGATGTGCTCTTTCAGACGCGCTTCTTCCGCCTCCATCCGCCTGACCTGAAAAGACAGTCAGACCTCATCTGCGGGGCTTCCCGACGGGTGTGACGCCAAGCGACTCCGCCCAGCGCCTTTCTTTCCGTCACCTTTTCGGCCAACTGCTGATTGCTCTGACGCAGCAGCTGCTTCTCCTCCACCCACTTGACATTCTAGAAGAGACAAACGCGTGGACAGCTTTGGAATGTTGTGTCATTTTCATCCACAAATTCTTTGTTTGACTGGAAAATGACATTTGCTTTTCTCCGCATTTTCCCAGCCACGTTCAGGGAGGGGTTGGTCCAGTAATGCCAGACGAATGAATGACTGAAGAATGTAGCTATTTTGTCTGAGAAAAAGGTGTGCTCATTGATGAGCTTACCTGTCCTTGTTGCTTCAGCGCTGACTCCAGATCTGCTACTCTGCTTTGATAGTGACCCATTTCTACCATCAGCTTTTCTCTGGTCTGAAAGGAGGAGGAGGGAGGCTCCTCCTCCTCCTTTCAGACCAGAGAACACCCGAGGCTGGGTGAGAACGGGGAGGCTGCGACCCGGCCGGGGGTTGCGGGAAGGGGCGCCACCTTGATCTCCTTCTCGGCGTCGTAGTCCCCTCCGCTGGTCTGGGCGAGAAGCGCGTAGGCTCGTTGCAGCGCTTGATATTCTTGCGTCAGCTGGCGGTAGCGAAGCTCCGCCTCCTCATGCACACACCAATGCAACACAGCACTAGTGTTAGGGTTTTCCAGGTTATCTTTATCGTAGGATTATGTTGGAACGCAACAGGTAATAAATACCTTACCTTGTCCTCCTTATCTCAAGGTCGTAAAACATCCCCTGACATTTTTAGACTAGAGGACAAGGGCTTTAGCCAGCCTACCCATACCCCCACTCTGTTTCTCTTAATAAATATCCACGTGCAGGAAGGAGGGCAGATTTCATTCCTGAAGCGAGTGATCTCTCCACCTGCAGGTGTCTAAAAGAACTTGCCTTGTCTCCTGTGTGGTTCTTGCAAAATAAGTTGGAGTGAGCAAATCTCTAACATTTTGGTGCCGAAACCCGGGATCCTCATACCCACCATCTGACCGGCGAAGGAGGACGTGCTGCATTGTCGACAAGCCAGCGTCCATTAGGAGGACCTGGAAGAGAAAGTCCTGGGAAGAGAATTCTTCGCTGGGCCAGCATCTTAGGTCTGCCTTCGTCTGACAGAGGTGGATTGACGGGACCCGGCAGTGCAACGAACCAGGGGACAAGTAAGTTAAAGGCCTGAAGTTGTGTGATTGTGTTGTTGCTTGTGAAACGCGTAAAAAGGAAGAAGTGCACAGGAATAAGTTTTGTGGAAGGAGGGGGTGTTGTAGAGTCCCCCTCTGGATGAGGTGTCTCTTTTGGAGCAGTGGTTCTCAAACTGTTTTAAAATCTCAGTACCTCCGTGAATCATTATTTGACGACCACTGTTCTAGGGAGTACAACCTCGCGTTGGCAGGGCTGGGGACAAGGACTTTTGTCTTTAGTTCCCAGGGAAGGTGGGGGGTGTTGTAGAGTCCCCTCACTGGATGAAGCAGCTCCTTTTTTTAAAAAAAAAGGAGGACTTCGCGTTGGCAGGGCTGGGGACAAGGACTTTTGTCTTTAGTTCCCAGGGAAGGTGGGGGGTGTTGTAGAGTCCCCTCACTGGATGAAGCAGCTCCTTTTTTTTTTAAAAGGAGGACTTCGCGTAGGCAGGGATAACTTGCGTGATTGAGTGTGTGACTGGTAGGATAAATTGACTAAGAAGCAGTTCTAGCGTTGATCCACGGCAATAAAACAGGCTAGTAATCTGTCGAAAGGTCAATTTAAACCTGCATTGAGGATCCTCAAAGAAAAAAAATTGGAAAAAAAATGTAAAACCTTAAACTACTGAAATTAAGATGGGAAAAAAGAACGGTAAATCTCTTGCTCTGCTCTTCTTTAAAACGAGAAGTTCATGGCAAGTAGATTTCTTAATTGTATGGAATACATGCTGAAGTGGTAGAAGTGCTAGAGTGTGGTTGAAATCTTCACAAAGAGATGAGAACGAATTCAAGAGACAAAAGCTAGAAAGATGAAAACTGATGCGGTCACAAGTGTTTGTCAGACCAGGAGACAATAAGGCCCCTGTGAGCAGGTGCAAGGCCGCAGCTCAAGCCGCGGCTCAAGCAAGGGGCAAGAGGAGTTTCCGGTCCTATGCAAATCATGTATCGAAATTTAAAAGATCTGAAACCTCTCCCATATGACAGCAAAACATGTCATTGTCAGGTTATCAAAAATCGTTTTAGATTGTTAGAGCCCCTGTCCACACAAGAAGTATGACAATGCTGTTTGTAGGCCCAATTACAAATGAATAGGGATCAAATTGTGTTACACTGAAGTTAAAATATGCAAATCAAGTGGTAAAGAAATGCAACTTGCTTCTAGAAGATAAATAAATAAAAGTAGAATGTGCTGTCCTCGTGTGCATGGGAGGGACCAGCTCATGATCGACCACAGGAAATGGCCAGCCTGTGACGAATCATTGGTGCTGGGAACTACCTTTTGCATGCGAGAGCTGTGCATGTGTGTGCGTATATGTTAAAATGATGAACATTGGCTAAAGTTTTAGTATAAAAAAATTTGCTAGACTGTGGTCTATTCAATTTACACCGCAGAACAGAAACAATTTTGACAGATAAAAATGAAAGAAAAAGAGAGAAATCTGTTTGCGAACAGAAACTAATCCACACTAGTGCATGTTAGTGTCAAGCCCTCATGAGAAATTCTGAGTTAACAAAACAACAGAACATGCTTTCAGGAATTGGGAGAAGCTAAATTGTGAATTTAAGATTTTGCAATGCTACATTTAATAGGAATAATTGATTGGTTGTGTTATAAGATTATGCAAACTTTTAAATGCAAGCTAAATCTGAGAGATTGAGTTCTTCAAATTTAAAAACAAAGAAAAGAAATTCAGATTAATTTGCCAATTGTTTGTTTTAGTTAAGTTTTTTTGAATTGGTGGATTGTTCTACCAGGAAACCTGAGTTGAAAATGATATATGAATGTTGTGTGGTGAGCTTGGATGAATTGGGACCAATGTGATAGAAAGACTCCTTTTTGGAGACTGCGTGTGAGATGCAAATGAACATTGATGAATGATAGCCTGAATGAAAAGAAATTACAGGTTGAATGGTTGAAGTCGTTGGCGACTACTATAGAAAATTAGTAGAGCGACTTCGATGAAAGAGTGATTTTGAGCAGGTTGAATGTTAGAAAGAAACACATAGCTTTTGGATTGATAATTAACTAGAAGAAAAAAAACTGGAGAACCAGTAACACATGCAGAAGATGTGTGAACTGAGAAATTGAGAAGCGTTTTGGAAAGAAAGTCAACTTAAATGATGATGGAATCGTATGTAGTAAAGAACGCATTCTCCCAAAAAGTTTGTCAAGGTGTGAGGCATGGGCGTTGCCAAGCCTCAAAAAGGGGGGAGTGAGTAGGACAGATAGTGGAAGATAGTAATAATACAACACGTTATGACAATGAATTTTCAAATACATTTGGTGTTATATTGTGGTAATTTTTTTGTTCTGGTGTAGATAGGTTAGCAACACGAGAGATTTAGAGGTTCAAAAGAAAGACAGTTAAAAGAAAACATTTTTGATTTGGACAATTGCAGGCTAACAGGAACATGAGAACGATAAGAACTACGAGGTGGGATCCAATTTCATTGGGGAGATTGAGAATTCACAGCACCATACTCTAAGTCACATTTTTGAGCAAGCATGACAATAACATGTGAGAGGTCAAGACATACAGATCAGGGCTTGATGTGGAAAGCAGACCTCGATGAGTTGATTTTCAATAATGATACTGAAGACAACATACTGTCCGATTAAATTGGAACTATAGATAAAATGTAGCTCAAAAATAGGATGAGTTGCAGGATTTACGATATAAAACCGAGACCGCTGTTATTAGGAGAATTTGAAGTTTGGTAAATAAACGTTACCAGCAAATTGATGGAAGCAGCTACATTTGGAAATAGTCTTACAAGTTTGATGTCCCAGCCTGTCATTCTCAGTGTCAGAGTCCCTGAAACCCAATCCGAGACTTCGCCTGCAGCCGTGAACAACTACAAAATGGTGCCTGGCTCTGAAGCACCTTTGACCTTTGGCGAAGGACAAGAAAAGACTGCTGTTGTGCTTGGAGGAGGACAAGTACACTCCGGAGGACAGACAACATCCTCGGGGACGAGAAAAGACAGTGAAAAGCGGAGGAACTCACAATGATGAAAATTGACTCATTTGAACAATGGACTCATTCAAGAGTGATGGATGGGGTCGCTCTGAAGCAACAACAAAAGAACACCAACTTGAGAGGGTGAAGTGCGGCAAAAAGATATGGACTTGGAGTGTCCGACAACCAAATCGCACTCCTTGCTACGGCGTTCCCAAATTTGGTGAAGCTTGGTTCAAAGTGGAAGGGAGGTTCATTGTGCACTGAGTTTGACAGAACTGAGGAGATTTGATAAATAAATAAATAAAAATTTGAAAAATACGTAGGGCTACAGATTATAATCAGAGATTGAACAGATTTGGATAAAACAAATAGGCTAAAACGGTAGGAAACAAGAGCAAGATCTGATATTTTGGCTCATCAAGCTTAAAACGTAGAGGTCGAGTTATATAAATTCAATGACCCCCGCCTCCCCCGGGACGTGGGAAAAGCTCTGCCGGAGGTGGGAGTTGAAGCTCTTCCTGACAGGAGATTCTGCCAGACGTTCCCAGCAGACCCTCACAGAGTGTTTGGGTCTTCCAGGTCGGACCAGCATCTTCCCCCACCATCGGAGCCAACCCACCAACAGGTGGTGATCAGTTGACAGCTCCGCCCCTCTTTTCTCCCGAGTGTCCAAAACATGCGGCCGCAAATCTGATGACACAACTACAAAGTCCTGGTGCCATTGCCCACGTGAGCATTGAAGTCACCCAGTAGAACGATGGAGTCCCCAGAAGGAGCGCTCTCCAGCACTTCCTCCAGGGACTCCAAGAAGGGTGGGCATAGACACAAACAACAGTCAGGACCCGTCCCCCCACCTGAAGGCGGAGGGAAGCTACCCTCTCGTTCACCGGGGTGAACCCCAATGTGCAGACGCCCAGCCGGGGGGGCAATAAGTATACCCACCACATCTGCTCGACACATCTCACCGTGGGCAACTCCAGAGTGGAAGAGAGTCTAGCCCCTCTCGAGAGGGCTTCTACCGGAACCCAAACTGTGCGTGGAGGCTAGTCCGACTATATCTAGTCAGAATTTTTCTGCCTCGCACACCAGCTCGGGCTCCTTTCCAGCCAGAGAGGTGATATTCCATGTCCCAAGAGCTAGCTTCTGCAGCCGGGGATCAGACCGCCAAGGTCCCTGCCTTTGGCCACCGCCCAGCTCACACTGCACTCGACCCCTTTGGCCCCTCGCACAGGTGGTGAGCCCATGGGAAGGGGGACCAACGTTTCCTTTTCGGGTTGTGCCCGGCCGGGCCCCATGGGCGAAGGCCCGGCCACCAGACGCTCGCCTTCGAGCCCTGCCTCCAGGTGCAGCACAACCAACGTGTGGAAAAGATAATGCGCACGACATTTTTTCTCAAAAGCATGACTTGAAAGAAGGTCCAAACCAGACAAACAGCAGAGGATGGTTTTGATCTATCCACCTCTGGGTTATGGGCCCAGCACGCTCCCGCTGCGCCACTCTGCTGCTCAGTGCTAGCAATTCATCAAGTCCTCTAATCGGCTAACAAGCATTCGGTTCCAACTCGTAACTGGATTCTGACTGTCACTCATTACATTATGAACAAAGCTCAGTCGGGCAGCACTAACCTGGATGCTGGTGGAGAAACCAACTTTTTATCCACTTTCACATTTTATTAGAAATGTCAACAAAATTCAATGTTGAAACTGCAGTTGGTAGGTAGTGTCGCTGAAGCGCTGGATTTAGGCTCTCAGTCTCTACTAAGGCGTGCGTTCAAATCTTGTGTTAGTTCCGCTGTATTCTTCTGGCCTGACTCCTTTTGGCGCAGCCGTTGTACATATGATGACCCTGGAAAGTTCTTGGCAAATTCTCATTTGCCTTTCATGTTCATCGGGTCTACCATTTTAATAGGTATCTACACTGTGTATTTGGATAGAGACTGGTCAAAGGGGACACATATATGCCTCGTGAACTACTACATGCATTACTGCGGATGAAGAAGAGTGAACAAATAAGTCATCAGACAAGTTTGCCGATTTTTTAGTGCCCATTAGAGCAGCACTCTGTTCCGTACTGTAACCTGTTAGGTTTGTTCCCAGTTCTTTATCTTTAATGCTCGATATGCTAACAGTAATTACCAAGAGAAAGCCTTCACAGTTTAACTATTTAATGTATGCCAAAATGATTGATGCACAGCTGTGGAGCCCTTTCTGCGAGATGCAGAAGAAGGTTCCTCTCCCAGCGCCAAGGTTCCTGCTCTTATACTACTCTGGCCGCCTTCCTGCAAGGAGGCGACTGCCTAGCCTGTGTGATAATGTGTGACCTTGTCATCTTAACCGAGAGCGACTTCTACATATGTGCAAAGGGTTTCATAGAGTAGAGAAAGCTAATAAAGCAAGAGAAGTGTTACAGCGATATAATGGCATAGCTCAAGCTCCCTAGCTAATCACATGTGCCAAAGAGGCCTATTCTAACAAACCGTTGGTGAGAATGGGTAGACGGGGAAGCCTGTAAGCGAGTCCCTCACTCGCATACTCCATCGCTTCTCTGCCTTTTGGCTAAGATAAAGTGTAGTATCTGTTCTTGGGTTTGGGGGATTAAGAGAGCTGACCGTAGAAGAGAGAATTTTAACCATAAAAGTGGTGATTTTACCCTTGCTTTTACTAATCAGTTCTGTTTTCATCCCAGCAAGTAAGTTGCTTTTAGAATTGGACCGAGCCATTTTTTACTTCACCTGGAAATCCAAGTCAGAGGGACTGAAGAGGGACACCATGAAGAAAAAGAAAAAAAAATAGAGGAGAAGGAGTCCCGAACTTAAAACTCTTCCTCGGAAGCAGATATGTTGCCCTGCACCTGCGAAGCGCGCTCGTTACACCAAATGCATCGAAAAGCCAAGCAATGACACGATTCTGGATGGGCTCATACTGTCACGGTTGGGTGGTGGAGCATGGAGCAGGACGACCAAGTGCAGCTCGGACCAGGGTTTATTGAAGCAACTCAAAATACAGACTCGGTAAACTGACATGACTTAAACAATAACTTGACTGACTGACCGGGACGTGGAACAAGAAGACAGCAGGACATGACGGCACCAAGACAGGACGACACACCGAACGACAGGAACCAAAACCAATGACCAAAACCAATGACCAAAACCAATGATCCGACAGGGAGAGAGGGGCAGACAGGACTTTTATACACGACAGGTAACGAGAGGCAGGTGGGAACAATCACACTGATCATGGGCACACAGGAGGGGAGGGGCGAGCACACAGACAGAAACCAAGACAGACACATAGTGGAGCAGGGCGAGACGTGACACATACCTCCGGAAACTAAAGCTAATACCCATCGACCAATGAATTCCTGTGTCTTTTAACGCGCCACCTTCTTATTTCTTCACCAAAAAGTTTTTGAAGAACTTTAAATTAGAGCAAGAAAATAGTGACATTTTAACAAGTCACAGATCTATGATCTCTGTCGTACAGCGGGAAGTGGTTTGTCCAGTGCTCGGACCCGCATTCGGCGAGCCCACAACAGTTTGGCACAACGTCAACCACCCCGCCCTCTCGAAACAAACTTGTTGGGACCTGTCGTGGATGGTGGCCCATGATGGCCTCCCAGTCAGGTCCGTTATGCACTCCCGGGGCATATCAGCGCTCTCAACGTGCCCCCGACCTGGCTGTGGCGCCCAGGAGTCAGTGTGGCACCTGCTCAGGTAGTTCATGGCTGCCGTATACCTGTGGGCGACCTGCAGTTCCCGGCAAGGGAAGTGTTGAATGCAGACATCAACATCTCAACAGACCCTTCGCACCCAGGTTGCAGCCTGTTTGAACTACTCCCCTCCGGACGCCGTTATAGAGCTCTGTACACTAAAACCAGCAGACACAGAGACAGCTTCTTCCCCCAGGCTGTCGCTCTGATGAACTCACACCACTCTTAGAGTCTCAGAGTCATTACTGTGCAATAACATCCCGCTTTCCACACCTTTTTTGTTTACACTGTTTGTACTATGTGTCCTCTCTGCATCCATTGCAGCCTGGTCATCCTCGAAGAGGGACCCTCCCATCTGTGGTCTCTTCTCAAGGTTTCTCATTTCCCCTAGCTGGAGTTATGAGTTTTTCCTTGCCCTCTTGGGAGTTTAAGATCAGTTTAAGATCAGGGGATGTTTGAGAATATCTTTCATTTTTCACATGTTGTTGTTAGTCACCTAAATGTTGAACAGAGGCTGTGATTTACCGAAGTCAAATTCCTTGTTTGGCACGCTCAAACATGGCGAATAAAAAACTCTTGAATCTTGAATCTTGAACCTTGTACTCTATGGGGTGAGCCCGTTGAAAATCAAGCAAGAAGACTTTACAAAGCAGTGGCTCACTTTTGCTGCCATCAAAGACGCCATGTGGACTTCCAGAAATTTGCTGGTAAGGAGGCACAGACAGACAAGGAAATGATGGAATTGGGCTAAAATGGTGCACGAAAACAGTGTGTATTCACCTTTATATTTTGCTTCATGTAGCCTTATCAAAATGAATAAAACTTCTCTCTGTATGTGCATTCACGTGTAACATTGAAGGAGGTAGATATTTTGTTTCAATATTTAAATAAATACCATCATTGTCTATTAAGACACTAAAAGTTGATGGAACATTTTTTGTAGGGCTGCTGTGTTTTAACAAGGAAAGACTCATGTGCTTATGGATGAAGACGACTTGTACTTGTGATTGTGCTTGTGAACAGTAAAGAGGAGTGCTTGTGCAATTGACAGGGTTGGTTATTGTTTTTTATTTAAAAACAATATTTTTTGCCAAATTACAATAGACTGGCATGTGCCAATTCAAATGGGTCCCACCAGAAGTTAAACTGCATTGACAAACGAAGCCCCTTCGTTAGTCATCACTTTACCGTGGAGGAGGGGTTTGCACGCCCCAATGATCCTAGCAGCCATCTTGTCTGGGGCTTCATGCCCCTGGTAGGGTCATCCATGGCAAACGGATCCTAGGTGAAGGGCCAGACAAAGCACGGCTCTCACAAGCCCCTTATGAAGAAAAACATAAATGGATTTTGTTTTCCCTCGCCCGGACGCGGGTCACCGGGCCCCACATCTGGAGCCAGGCGTGGAGGTGGGGCTCGAAGGCGAGCGTCTGGTGGCCAGGCCTTCGCCCACGGGGCCCGGCTGGGCACAGCCCGAAAAGGAAACATGGGTCCCCCTTCCCATGGGCTCACCACCTGCCGGAGGGGCCAAAGGGGTCGGGTGCAGTGCAAAATGGGCGGCGGAAAAAGGCAGGGACCTTGGCGGACCGATCCCTGGCTGCAGAAGCTGACTCTTGGGACATGGAATATCGCCTCTCTGACTGAAAAGGAGCCCGAGCTGGGCGTGGGAGGAGTTTGGCGAGGCCATGGAGAATGACTTCCGGATGGCTTCGAGGAAATTCTGGTCCACCATCCGGCGTCTCAGGAGGGGGAACCAGTGCACCGTCAACACTGTTTACACTGGAGATGACGTGCTGCTGACCTCGACACGGGACGTCGTGAGTCGGTGGGGAGAGTACTTTGAAGACCTCCTCAATTCCACCGACACGCCTTCCATTGTGGAAACAGGGCCTGGAGACTCTGAGGTGGACTCTCCAATCTCTGGGGTCGAACTCACTGAGGTAATCAAAAAAGTCCTCTGGGGCATGGCCCCGGGGGTGGATGAGATCCGCCCAGAGTTTTTAAA
Source organism: Syngnathus scovelli (assembly GCF_024217435.2). Taxonomy (NCBI): domain Eukaryota; kingdom Metazoa; phylum Chordata; class Actinopteri; order Syngnathiformes; family Syngnathidae; genus Syngnathus; species Syngnathus scovelli. The sequence continues at coordinate 14,023 of NW_026061571.1, forward strand.
GGCTCTGGATGTTGTGGGACTATCATGGCTGACACGCCTCTACAGCATTGCGTGGACATCGGGGACGGTGCCTCTGGATTGGCAGACTGGGGTGGTGGTTCCCCTCTTTAAGACGGGAGACCGGAGGTTGTGTTCCAACTATAGGGGAATCACACTCCTCAGCCTCCCTGGTAAGGTCTATTCAGGGGTGCTGGAGATGATGGTCTGTCGGGAGGTCGAACCTCGGATTAAGGAGGAGCAGTGTGGCTTTTGTCCTGGCCATGGAACAGTGGACCAGCTCTACACCCTGGGCAGGATCCTCGAGGGGGCATGGGAGTTCGCCCAACCTGTCCACATGTGTTTTGTGGACTTGGAGAAGGGGTTCAATCGTGTCCTTCGGGAAGTTTTGTGGAGGGTGCTTCGGGAGTACGGGGTGCTGAGCCAACTGATAAGGGCGGTTTGGTCCCTGTATCACCAATACCAGAGTTTGGTCCGCATTTCTGGCAGTAAGTCAGATTCTTTCCCAGTGAGGGCTGGACTCTGCCAAGGCTGCCCTTTGTCACCGATTCTGTTCATAATGGTTATGGACAGAATTTCTACACGCAGCCAAGGCGTTGAGGGGGTCCAGTTCTGGGACCTCAGCATTGCGTCTCTGCTTTTTGCAGATGACGTGGTGCTGTTGGCTTCTTCAAGCCGTGATCTCCAGCTCTCACTGGGGTGGTTCGCAGCCGAGTGTGAAGTGGTCGGGATGAGGGTCAGCACCTCCAAATCCGAGGCCATGGTCCTCGGTCGGAAAAGGGTGGGATGCCCTCTCCGGATCGGGGATGAGATCCTGCCCCAAGTGGAGGAGTTCAAGTATCTTTGGGTCTTGTTCACGAGTGAGAGCAGGATGGAGCGCGAGATCGACAGGCGGTTTGGTGCAGCGTCGGCAGTAATGCGAACTCTGTACTAATCCGTCGTGGTGAAGAGAGAGCTGAGACAAAAGGCAAAGCTCTCAATTTACCGGTCGATCTACGCTCCTACCCTCAACTATGGTCACGAGCTTTGGGTCGTGACCGAAAGAACGAGATCCAGAATACAAGCGGCCGAAATGAGTTTCCTCTGCAGGGTGTCCGGGCTCTCCCTTGAGAAGCTTGGTCATCCGGGAGGGACTCGGAGTAGAGCCGCTGCTCTTCTACGGTGAGAGGAGCCAGATGAGGTGGCTCAGGCATCTCATCAGGATGCCTCCTGGACGCCTCCCTTTGGAAGTGTTCCGGACATGTCCCACCGGTAGGAGACCTCGCGGGCGATCCAGGACGTGCTGGAAAGACTATGTCTCTCGGCTGGCCTGGGAACGCCTTGGGATTCCCCGGGTTGAGTTGGATGAAGTGGCTGGGGAGAGGGAAGCCTGGGAGTCCCTCCTAAAGCTGTCTCCCCCTCGACCCAACCCGGATAAGCGGAATAGGATGGATAAATGGATGGATGATAAACGAGGTTTTAAACGTGATTGTCTGTCTGCACTCGGCATAATTTCTCTGTTTATGTGAACATGTTCACACGTGCCGGTATAAATTATGTGAACGTATGATTGTTGCACGGAGTATGATATAGGCGGCTATCCGTTGCAATATTGATATTCTTTCGCAGAGCATCAACAAATTGAGATATACTCTTATTGTTCCTCTCCACGGAAATGGTATACTCTTTATTGTTCCTCTCCACAGAAATCTTTAGTAAAAGGCGAAAGATTTATTCGATCTGAAGAGAAACGAGTGATCTGAAAATCTGAGTCAAAACGGGCCACCCCACTGCTGGTCTCACTAAATTCACAGGCGGTCTCACACTCAAATTGCAGCAACCATTCCTTCTAATACAAACAATAGAAGTTGATGGATTTACTATACTTACAAGGACTCAAGCAAAATAGAATGTTTAAACGAGTATTTTGTGTTCATTAATGTCTCACTTACTTTAAACATTGTTGGCGCACAGGATTGTAGGTATCTGATCGAACACTGATGGCGCTCGTTCTTTCAATTATATTGGGCGTCTATTTTGATTATTGATGGTAAAAACAGTTGTATGTCTTGGTACGTGTACTTTTGGTCTGAGAGAACGGGAAATGATCCCATCCCTGTGTTTTATTTGAAAATTTGTAATTTCATAACTTTATTCAACACAAATCGGGAAACAAAATACGATCGTAATTTCTCAAATGATTTTTCAAACTTCGGAAATGCTCTATGTCTCCCTTGTGTCGCAAATAATTGAGGCTTTTGACGTTGCTGGCATGGTTTGGAGTGTAATTCACCTCCACTGCGTTGGTGGCGTTTGATATTTGACATTAGAAAATATTTCTGTCATTTTACTTTAGAAAGTAAAAGTTGTTTTCTAGAAATCCATACTTGTGATGTATGAGGAACAACAATCGGGCGCATTCTTAAAAAGACAGACCTACAGCCGACAAAAAGGTTTTGATACGTTCATATCATATGACGAGTCAGGAACGTGGTAATTACATATTATTTTGCATTTGCTAATTTGGTGAATACAGTTTAACGAGCAAATGCACAGTGTTAGAGATTCGCTCAGTCCAACTTATTTTGCAAGAACCACACGGGAGACGAGTAAGTCCCTTTAGACACCTGCAGGTGGAGAGTCCATTCGTCGCTGTGCGTACAGCGATGTTCGAATGGAGGTCTGACTCTCGCCTCCTGCAAGAGCATTTTTATTAAGAGAAACAGGGTGGGGGTAAGAGTGGACTGAATAGAGAAAGCCCTTGACCTCTAGTCAAAACATAGCAAGGGGTGTTTTACGACTTTGTGTAGGATGGGACACGCTAGGTGATTTATCACAGGTTGCATTCCAACATAAGCATAAAACTAATCTAGCTAGGTTATTTATTACAGGCTGCATTCCAACATAATCATACGATAAGAATAATCTGGAGAACCCTGACACACAGTTCCAGAGTACAGTTAATTACATAATCAAAAGCGTTCAGTGTGTCACAGCATCGCAGACTTAAACTCCATGTGCATACTACTGCGCTTAATTTTTGTTTTCATCAGAAAGACCAGAGGAGAGCGCGAACACAGTCCCCCACTACCAGAAATAATGCAGTCAAGATTCACACAGTAGGGGAATTTGCAGAGGTCAGCACAACCGTAGTGCAATGGCTGAGCCTCACATGGGGTGAACCACCTTCTTGATCATGGGCCGACGTCTTTACCGCACACGCCATTTTCAGTCACGGGCTTAATTGCTAAAAACGTGTGGCACACATACACACTCAGTGGATGAAACAGGATTCGTAGAACTGTTTAAGTCAAAGTCAAAGTCAGCTTTATTGTCAATTTGTCCACATGCCGAAGACATACAAAGAAACCGAAATTTCGTTCCCCCCTATCCCATGGTGACAAGACATGGCCCACAACAGACAAACAAGTAAACAAGTATAACAAACGTGCTGAATAAATAATGAATAAATAACACAACAAATAAATAAATAAATAAGAGAAGCAAAAAAAGGAGCAAGTGTGCGTACAGCAGACATTCCAGAAAATAGCGCAACAGTGCCACACGCTACGCAGAAGGGGGTAGCGAGTTCAGGGCCCTAACAGCCTGGAGAAAGAAGCTGTTGGCGAGTCTGGTGGTGCGGGAGCGCAGGCTCCTATACCTCTTCCCAGAGGGCAGAAGGTCAAACAAAGAGTGAGCCGGGTGACTCACATCTCTGGCAATCGAGGTTGCCTTGCGGGCGAGATGGGAGGTGTAAATGTCCTTCAGGGAGGGGAGCGAAGCACCAATAATCTTACCAGCCGTATTCACTATGCGCTGCAGGGCCTTCAAGTTCTGTTCAGTGCAGTTACCACCCCAGACAGCGATGCAACTGGTGAGGACGCTCTCAATGGTGCCACGGTAGAATGTAGACAGGACTGCCTGAGGAGCACATGCACGCCTGAGCTTCCGCAGGAAGTACAGGCGGCGCTGAGCTTTCTTTGCCAGTGACGAGGTGTTTGCGGACCAGGAGAGGTCCTCACTGATGTGCACCCCCAGGAACTTGGTGCAGCTCACCCACTCCACCACAGCACCGTCGATGATCAGCGGCAGGTGTGTTGTGTGACCCTTCCGGAAGTCAACAACGATTTCCTTGGTCTTATTGACGTTCAGCAGGAGGTTGTTGTCCCTGCACCACATGGTCAGAAGGTCAACTTCCGACCTGTACCGAGTCTCGTCGCCCTTCGTGATGAGACCCACCAGAGTCGTGTCGTCAGCAAACTTCACTATGCGGTTGTCGCTGTAGGTCGCAGTGCAGTCATGCGTCAGCAGGGTGAAGAGCAATGGACTAAGCACGCAGCCCTGGGGGCCCCCGTGCATGCATTGCCTTTTTTAACCTGAGAACCCTAAAACTGTATGAATTTGTATTTATTGAAAACGTCCAACATTACCACTGAATAATATTTTTTTTCCTGAACAAGTTTTGAAAATGACAAATATATCAAATAACAATAACATAAACAGTTCACCGCCACACAGCCCCAAGCACCGGCATCGACTTCCAGGCGTGTGGCAGCGTGGACTTCCATCCCTGGAGGTGGCACTTCCAGCCACAGAGGTCGAAGAGAGCTCCATAGAATAGGACCGGGTGTGCGTGAAACATATAATAGTTTTTCAAACCTTCTGTGTCACTCCAAATCATTAAATCCTTCAAACTAGTGGTAGAGTGTCCGCCCTGAGACTGGAAGGTTGTGGGTTCAAACCCCGGCCGGGTCATACCTATAAAAATGGGACCCATTGCCTCCCTGCTTGGCACTCAACATTAAGGGGTGGAATTGGGTGTTAGATCACCAAATGATTCCCGAGCGCGGCACCGCTGCTGCTCACTGCTCCCCTCTCCCCCAGGGGATGGATCAAAATCACACGGGGATGGGTTGAATGCAGAGGACAAATCTCACCACACCCAGATGTGTGTGTGATGATCATTGGGAAAAAAAAACTCTCCGTCCTCTGTGTCACTTACAAGCAAAGCCACTAAAGATGCCGGTAGTACATGGGGCCCTTCGTCATCTTCGTCATCCCGTGATCGAATCCTTTGTCCTTTAAGTAAACAACCGCCGCGCCGCTGATGTCACTTGCAGTTCAAACTACAGTAATCCCTTGCTACATCACGGTTCGTTTATCCATTTTTCGTTTTTTTTTTTATTTTGAAAATTTGTGACAAAAAATCACGTATAAGTTGCTCCTCAGTATAGGTCGCCCCCCCACCCAAACTATGAAAAGAAACGTGACTTATAGTCCAGAAAATACGGTAATGACAACACACAATACAACAAAACACAACACAACAATACTTACCTTTCCTTTAAAATCTTTTTCTCTACCTAACACAGACAGATAATGGGAGAATGTGTCACAATGTGAAGGAGATGTATTGGGTAATGCAGAAACAAAATAAAAACTATTATTTAATGTTAGACACATTATCCACTAGGCTACTTTCCTCTTGACATTCATTAAATTGACAACGAAGGGACTTGAACCCCTTAATCTTCTGATCCAGTCAGTTAACTCCACTTGAATCTAGGCTGTAGATTTACTGTATATGCTCAAAAATCATTGCACTGCTATCACTTGTCAGAATTTCCTGTATGGCTATCTGGCCTAATGGATAAGATTTCAAATCTAAACAGGTATTCATGTCTAGTGTATCATCAAATTGAAAGAGGAAAATATGTCACGGTCGGGTGTGGAGCATGGAGCAGGACGACCAAGTGCAGCCCGGACCAGGGTCCACCGAAGCAACTCAAAATACAGACTCGGTAAACTGACATGACCTAAACAATAACTTGACTGACCAGGACGTGAAACAAGAAGACAGCAGGACACGACGGCACCAAGACAGCACGCCAACACCGAACGACAGCAACCAAAACCAAAACCAATGATCCGACAGGGAGAGAGGGGCAGACAGGACTTTTATACACGACAGGTAACGAGAGGCAGGTGGGAACAATCACACTGATCATGGGCACACAGGAGGGGAGGGGCGAGCACACAGACAGAAACCAAGACAGACACATAGTGGAGCAGTTGGGGGCGAGACGTGACAGAACCCCCCCCACAAGGGACGTCTCCCGACGTCCCAAAAAAAAAAAAAACTAGGGGAACCGAACCGCGCCGCACTCGGGCGGCGACTTGGGGAACCGAACCGCGCCGCACTCGGGCGGCGACTTGGGGAACCGAACCGCGCCGCACTCGGGCGGCGACTTGGGGAACCGAACCGCGCCGCACTCGGGCGGCGACTTGGGGAACCGAACCGCACCGCACTCGGGCGGCGACTTGGGGAACCGAACCGCACCGCACTCGGGCGGCGACTTGGGGAACCGAACCGCACCGCACTCGGGCGGCGACTTGGGGAACCGAACCGCACTCGAGCGGTGACTTGGGGGAACCGAACCGCACTCTGGCGGCGACTTCGGGGAACAGATCCGCACTCTGGCGGCGACTGCGGGGACAGATCCGCACTCTGGCGGCGACTGCGGGGACAGATCCGCACTCTGGCGGTGACTGCGGGGACAGATCCGCACTCTGGCGGCGACTGCGGGGACAGATCCGCACTCTGGCGGCGACTGCGGGGACAGATCCGCACTCTGGCGGCGACTGCGGGGACAGATCCGCACTCTGGCGGCGACTGCGGGGACAGATCCGCACTCTGGCGGCGACTGCGGGGACAGAACCGCACTCGGGCGGTGACTGCGGGGACAGATCCGCACTCTGGCGGTGACCTAGGGGACAGAGCCGCACTCTGGCGGTGACCTAGGGGACAGAGCCGCACTCTGGCGGTGACCTAGGGGACAGAGCCGCACTCTGGCGGTGACTTCGGGAACAGAACCGCGCTCGGGCGGCGACTTGGGGAACACAACAGCACACGGGCGGCGACTTGGGGAAACAGAACCGCACTCCGCGGAAACTCGGGGAAACACAACCGCACTGGGGCGGCGCCTTGGGAAGTCTGTACCGCGATCGGCGGCCACTCACAAAGTCCGTACAGTGATCGGCGACATTCGGAAGGCGGGGCTGTGCGCGGCGGCAAGAGCCATCACGCGCCGCAGCAGAGGGAGCGGAGCCAGGGACGATCGCGGGTCCGACGCAGATGGCTTGGATGTCTGGCGACGTTCGCGGGTCCTGCGACGCTGGGGTGGAGCCCGATGGCGGCCGTGAGTCTGATGACGCCGGGGGGGCACTCCGATAGCGGCCGCGGGTCCGGCGTCGCGGCAGCGAAGTCCGACGACGGTCGCAGAGCTGATGGCGCCGGGGGGGAATTCCGATGGCGGCCGTGAGCCCGGCGTCGCTGGAGCAAGATCCGATGGCGGCTGCAAGCCCATGGCGCTGGAACATGCTCGGATGTGGATCGGGCGTCGCAGCGGGAGCTGGTGGTGAAGGGTGGTCCAAGCGCTGGCCGCTGTGATGGTCGGATCATTCTGTCACGGTCGGGTGTGGAGCATGGAGCAGGACGACCAAGTGCAGCCCGGACCAGGGTCCACCGAAGCAACTCAAAATACAGACTCGGTAAACTGACATGACCTAAACAATAACTTGACTGACCGGGACGTGAAACAAGAAGACAGCAGGACACGACGGCACCAAGACAGCACGCCAACACCGAACGACAGCAACCAAAACCAAAACCAATGATCCGACAGGGAGAGAGGGGCAGACAGGACTTTTATACACGACAGGTAACGAGAGGCAGGTGGGAACAATCACACTGATCATGGGCACACAGGAGGGGAGGGGCGAGCACACAGACAGAAACCAAGACAGACACATAGTGGAGCAGTTGGGGGCGAGACGTGACAAAATATAGGTAAACTGTTTTTGTGCTGTTTTGATCTTTGTTGTGGTGACCCCAAATGTCAGTGACAAAAGCCAAAAGAAAGAGGCACATTTTTCATCTGATGTACAATTTTTAATTTGTTTCTCTTGACTCCAGTTGAGCAACCTGTGCTTGCTGATATTCACAATCCCTGCTTACTTTGCTGCCCTACCCCTTAAAAGAAGAAAAAGTTATTTTAGTCTGAGCAACCTGCTCCCTACTGAAAATAGGGTTTTCAACTAAGGTTTCCAACTAGGACTAGGGTTTCCAACTAGGGCTAGAGTTAGGGTTAGGGCTAGTTTGGACTAGGTATATAAAAAGTCTGCCCCACCTGAGGACCGAACTCTTGACCTTTAGATTGTGAGACTGGCATGCTAGCACCTGCATTAATGAGGCTGTGCATTTACAGTTTTACAATTCTTTTTTACTGTAAAATTGATCCAACCACCGGCCATTTCAATCAAACTGAACTTCACAGAAAGATAAAGTGACTTTTAGTCTGAGCATTCTGAAACTAGGGTTTCCAACTCGGGTTAGGGAAGCCAACTAAGGTTTCAAATTGTGGCCAGGGTTTCCAACTGGGGCTTCCAACGAGGATGAGGGTTTCCAATTCGGGCTAGAGTTAGGACTATATAAAAGTGTGCCCTGTGTGAGGGTCGAATTTACGACCTCCAGATTATGAGACTGACACACTACCACTTCCGCGAACGAGGCTATGCATTTGCAATTTGTGCAATTGTTTTTTACTGTAAAATTGATTCAACCACCGCCCATTTTGATCAAACTTAACTAGGCTAGGGCTAGGATTTCCAACTAGGACTAGGGTTTACAGGTAGGGCTAGATTTAGGGTTGGAATATATATAAATCATGCACCGTGTGAGGATCAAACTCTCGACTTTCAGATTACGACACTGACGCGCTACCGCCTGCGCCAACGAGAATTTGTGGCACCTGTCTTAAAATTCTATTTTACTGTAAAATTGATTCAACCACCGGCCATTTCCATCAAACTGAACTTCATCAAAAGAAAAAGGTACTTTTGTCTGACCATTCTCAAAGTTGGGTTTCCAACTGGGGCTAGGGTTTCCAACAAGGGCTCGAGTTAGGGTTAGGACTAAATAAGACATAGCCCCATGTGAGGGTTGAACTCACGACTTTCAGTTTACTAGACTGACGCGCTACCGCCTGCGCTACCGAGGCCATGAATAGTTGGTTTTACAGAGCTATTTTACTGTAAAATTGATTCAACCACTGGCCATTTCAATTAAACTCAACTTCACAGACAGTAAACCTTATTCTATGTATTATTTATTATTCTTTTCTATACTGTCAGAAAGGTTTTGGTTTCTGATTTCTTTTTTGTTGTGCTGACTCCCCCCCAATCTCCATTTTCAGTGCAACAAAGTGACAAAAACCAAAAGAAAAAATGCTTTCTCTATTGCACACTAGAGCCAGCATTTCCAACTAGGGCTAGGGTTTCCAACTAGGGTTCCAACTCCGGGTAGGGTTTCAAACTAGGAATTC
>NW_026061572.1:12500-23341 GCF_024217435.2 Syngnathus scovelli
CCACAAGGCGACAGCCACCATCCCCAAGCGCCACCCCCGACCGCCACCCCCCGACCGCCACCAGCCGACCGCCACCAGCCGACCGCCACCAGCCGACCGCCACAAGGCGACAGCCACCATCCCCAAGCGCCATCCCCGACCGCCACCCCCCGACCGCCACAAGGCGACAGCCACCATCCCCAAGCGCCATCCCCGACCGCCACCCCCCGACCGCCACCAGCCGACCGCCACCAGCCGACCGCCACAAGGCGACAGCCACCATCCCCAAGCGCCATCCCCGACCGCCACAAGGCGACCGCCACAAGGCGACCGCCACCAGCCGACCGCCACAAGGCGACAGCCACCATCCCCAAGCGCCATCCCCGACCGCCACAAGGCGACCGCCACAAGGCGACCGCCACCAGCCGACCGCCACAAGGCGACAGCCACCATCCCCAAGCGCCATCCCCGACCGCCACCCCCCGACCGCCACCAGCCGACCGCCACCAGCCGACAGCCACCATCCCCAAGCGCCATCCCCAAGCGCCACCCCCGACCGCCACCAGCCGACCGCCACCAGCCGACCGCCACCAGCCGACCGCCACCAGCCGACAGCCACCATCCCCAAGCGCCATCCCCAAGCGCCACCCCCGACCGCCACCAGCCGACAGCCACCAGCCGACCGCCACCAGCCGACCGCCACCGGCCGTTCGCGGTGTGCGCCGCCGTTCCCCAAGCACCCTCCGGGACGAAGCCGGAGCCAGAGAATAGCAGCGGTGGTGCGTAAAAGCTGCGGCCGGGCCTCGCGGAAGGTCCCCGGGCGGCGAGCTGCGGAGCCCCGGCCTCCAGCTTCCACCAGGTAATAGGACCGGGCGCGCGTAAAAGCTGCGGCCGGGCCTCGCGGAAGGTCCTCGGGCATCCAGCGAGATCACACGGCCCCCACCGGAGGCGGCTAGCGCCTCCGTAGAGTAGTACCGGCCCGTGGAAGCGGCCGCCCGTCAGCCTGCGTTGCCGCTGGTCGAAAAATGCACTAAGTGCCAAACCCCATTCATTTACAACGGCGTGTCCGCCAGAGGGCGCACTTCCCCCGGCGGACCAGCCGGCGGGGCTCGTTAGAGAGTGTATCCGCCTGGCAGTGCCTCCTGGACGGCCTGTATTCCGGACCGCGACCGCTAACTTACGGGAGCCTAAACGGCCCGCGGACCAGCCGGCGGGTCCTCCGTGAAAGCCTATCCGCCTGGCGGTGCCTCCTGGCCGGCCTGGATTCCGGACCGCGACCGCTCACTCGCGGGACCCTAAACGGCCCGCGGACCAGCCGGCGGGTCCTCCGTGAAAGCCTATCCGCCTGGCGGTGCCTCCTGGCCGGCCTGGATTCCGGACCGCCACCGCTCACTCGCGGGACCCTAAACGGCCCGCGGACCAGCCGGCGGCTCCTCCGTGAAAGCCTATCCGCCTGGCGGTGCCTCCTGGCCGGCCTGGATTCCGGACCGCCACCGCTCACTCGCGGGACCCTAATCGGCCCGCGGACCAGCCGGCGGATCCTCCGTGAAAGCCTATCCGCCTTCGCCGGTTCCCCGGCCGGCCACGGGTGGCGAGAATCCGGCCTCCTCGCCCGGAGCGCGCTTCGACTTGGGCGAAAAATGCACCAAGTGCCAAACCCCATTCATTTACAACGGCGTGTCCGCCAGAGGGCGCACTTCCTCCGGCCGGCGGGGCTCGTTAGAGAGCGCGTCCGCCTTGGCCGGTTCCCCGGCCGGCCACGGGTGGCGAGAATCCGGCCTCCTCGCCCGGAGCGCGCTTCGACTTGGGCGAAAAATGCACTAAGTGCCAAACCCCATTCATTTACAACGGCGTGTCCGCCAGAGGGCGCACTTCCTCCGGCCGGCGGGGCTCGTTAGAGAGCGCGTCCGCTTTCGCCGGTTCCCCGGTCGGCCGCGAACGGCGAAAAGCCGGCCTCTTCCCCCGGAGCCCGGTGGGCGAATTTTTTTTTTTTTTTTTTTTTTCAAAGTGCCAACGGCTCTCGCGCCGCGCTGCGTCCGCCTTCGCCGGTTCCCCGGTCGGCCCGAACGAGCGAAAATTCGGCCTCTTGCCCCGGAGCCCGGTCGGCGAATTATTTATTTATTTATTTATTTATTTTTCCAAAGTGCCAACGGCTCTCGCGCCGCGATGCGTCCGCCTTCGCCGGTTCCCCGGTCGGCCACGAACGGCCAAAAATCGGCCTCTCCCCCCGGAGCCCGGTCGGCGAATTATTATTTATTTATTTATTTATTTATTTATTTTTCCAAAGTGCCAACGGCTCTCGCGCCGCGATGCGTCCGCCTTCGCCGGTTCCCCGGTCGGCCACGAAGTATTGCGCATGATTATACGCGATGTTAATATTTATTTAATTATTAAATAAATACATACATGTGTTTATTAATGATATACGCGATGTTAATATTTATTTAATTATTACCTATATTATGAATAAACTAACGGTGATTTTACACGATTTGACTACATACGTGACCGTGATATAGTGCCGAGGGCTCCCGCGCCGTCACGCGTCCGCCTTGGCACGGGTCGCCCGCGGCAGCGAGCGTTCGGCTCGCGGGGGTCCGCGGGGTGTTATTAGGGAGTGCGGCAGCCGTGCCGAGGCTCCGGCCGGCCGCCGGAAGTCCCGCGGGGGAGCGTCGGAGCTCCGCGAGGCCGGCCGGGGAGCCTCTTAGTCATCGCCCGCGCTCGCGGTGGTCCCGGTCGCTTAAAGTGCCACGGGAGGCGTAGCGATGCGAGTGAGTGTGCGCAAAGTGCGAGAGGCGGTGCATTTACGCGCCGTGTCCGCGAGAGGGAGGCAATTCCCCGTTGCGACCTCCGGGAGATCAGCGGGCCGCCGAAAAGGCTCGGCCGGGGTGCCTGGAGCCTCCTCGGGCGTCGAGTTAGGAGGGGGGCGCGCGGAGAACCGGCTGGATGTCCCCTGGAAGCTCAGCGGGCCGTGGGAAAGGCTTGGCCGGGGTGCCGGAAGCCTCGGCCGGCTTAAAAGTGAGGAGGAAAGCGCGCGGAGAACCGGCCGGAGGTCCCCTGGAAGCTCAGCGGGCCGTGGAGAAAGCTTAGCCGGGGTGCCTGGAGCCTCGGCCGGCTTAAAATGTGAGGAGGAAAGCGCGCGGAGAACCGGCCGGAGGTCCCCTGGAAGCTCAGCGGGACGTGGGAAACGCTTGGCCGGGGTGCCGGAAGCCTCGGCCGGCTTAAAAGTGAGGAGGAAAGCGCGCGGAGAACCGGCCGGAGGTCCCCTGGAAGCTCAGCGGGCCGTGGGAAACGCTTGGCCGGGGTGCCGGGAGCCTCGGCCGGCTTAAAACGTGAGGAGGAAAGCACCGGGAGAACCGGCTGGAGGTCTTCTGGAAGCTCAGCGGGCCGCCGAAAACGCGTAGCCGAGGTGCCGGGAGCCTCCTCGGGCGTCAAAAGTGAGGAGCGACGCACCCCCGAGAACCGCCCGGGTCCTCCAGCCACCGTTGAAAAAGACGTCGAGTCAGGCTACCTTAAGAGAGTCACAGTTACTCCCGCCGTTTACCCGCGCGGAGCGTCATCGCCTCCGCGAACCGTCAAAAATAAATAAATTCATAAATAAATAAATGTCAAGTGAGCCTACCTTAAGAGAGTCACAGTTACTCCCGCCGTTTACCCGCGCGGAGCGTCATCGCCTCCGCGAACCGTCAAAAATAAATAAATACATAAATAAATAGATGTCAAGTGAGCCTACCTTAAGAGAGTCACAGTTACTCCCGCCGTTTACCCGCGCGGAGCGTCATCGCCTCCGCGAACCGTCAAAAATAAATAAATACATAAATAAATAGATGTCAAGTGAGCCTACCTTAAGAGAGTCACAGTTACTCCCGCCGTTTACCCGCGCGGAGCGTCATCGCCTCCGCGAACCGTCAAAAATAAATAAATACATAAATAAATAGATGTCAAGTGAGCCTACCTTAAGAGAGTCACAGTTACTCCCGCCGTTTACCCGCGCGGAGCGTCATCGCCTCCGCGAACCGTCAAAAATAAATAAATACATAAATAAATAGATGTCAAGTGAGCCTACCTTAAGAGAGTCACAGTTACTCCCGCCGTTTACCCGCGCGGAGCGTCATCGCCTCCGCGAACCGTCAAAAATAAATAAATACATAAATAAATAGATGTCAAGTGAGCCTACCTTAAGAGAGTCACAGTTACTCCCGCCGTTTACCCGCGCGGAGCGTCATCGCCTCCGCGAACCGTCAAAAATAAATAAATACATAAATAAATAGATGTCAAGTGAGCCTACCTTAAGAGAGTCACAGTTACTCCCGCCGTTTACCCGCGCGGAGCGTCATCGCCTCCGCGAACCGTCAAAAATAAATAAATACATAAATAAATAGATGTCAAGTGAGCCTACCTTAAGAGAGTCACAGTTACTCCCGCCGTTTACCCGCGCGGAGCGTCATCGCCTCCGCGAACCGTCAAAAATAAATAAATACATGAATAAATAGTCAAGTGAGCCTACCTTAAGAGAGTCGTAGTTACTCCCGCCGTTCGGCCGCTTAAAGTGCCACGGGAGGCGTAGCAATGCGAGTGAGTGTGCGCCAAGTGCGAGAGGCGGTGTATTTACTCGCCGTGTCCGCGAGAGGGAGGTAACTCCCCGTTGCGACCTCCGGGAGAGCAACGGGCCGCCGAAAACGCTCAGCCGAGGTGCTGGAAGCCTCGGCCGGCTCTCAAAGCGAGGCGCGAGGCACCGGGAGAACCGGCTGGAGGTACCCTGGAAGCTCAGCGGGCCGTGGGAAACGCTCAGCCGAGGTGCTGGAAGCCTCGGCCGGCTCACAAAGCGAGGCGCGAGGCACCGGGAGAACCGGCTGGAGGTCCCCTGGAAGCTCAGCGGGCCGTGGGAAACGCTCAGCCGAGGTGCTGGAAGCCTCGGCCGGCTCACAAAGCGAGGCGCGAGGCACCGGGAGAACCGGCCGGAGGTCCCCTGGAAGCTCAGCGGGCCGTGGAGAAAGCTTAGCCGGGGTGCCGGAAGCCTCGGCCGGCTTAAAATGTGAGGAGGAAACCGGCTGGACGTCTTCTGGAAGATCAGCGGGCCGTGGAAAATGCTAAGCCGAGGTGCTGGTTGTCGAATAAGGCTCCGCCATCTCGTAGAAGGTGCTAATAAAGTTCATATCCGCTCGGCTGGAGGTAATTGGCCCGCGGACCGGCCGGCGGGACCTCCGTGACAGCCTACCCGCCTGGCGGTGCCTCCTGGCCGGCGTGCATTCCGGGCCGCGACCGCTAACTTACGGGACCATAAATGGCCCGCGGACCAGCTGGCGGGACCTCCGTGACCGCCTATCCGCCTGGCGGTGCCTCCTGGCCGGCCTGGATTCCGGACCGCGACCGCTCACTCGCGGGACCCTAAATGGCCCGCGGACCAGCCGGCGGGACCTCCGTGACAGCCTATCCGCCTCCCGGTGGCTGCTGGCCGGCGCGGATTCCGGGCCGCGACCGCTAACTTACGGGACCCCAATTGGCCCGCGGACCAGCCGGCGGGACCCCCGTGACCGCCTATCCGCCTTGGCCGGTTCCCCGGCCGGCCACGGATGGCGAGAATCCGGCCTCCTCGCCCGGAGCGCTCGTCGGCTTCGGCGAAAAATGCACTAAGTGCCAAACCCCATTCATTTACAATGGCGTGTCCGCCAGAGGGCGCAGTTCCCCCCGCGGACCGGCCGGCGGGACCTCCGTGACAGCCTATCCGCCTGGCGGTGGCTGCGGGCCGGCGCGGATTCCGGGCCGCGACCGCTAACTTACGGGACCCCGATTGGCCCGCGGACCAGCCGGCGGGACCTCCGTGACCGCCTATCCGCCTGCGCTGGTTCCCCGGCCGGCGCGAATTCCGGGCCGCGACCGCTAACTTACGGGACCCCGATTGGCCCGCGGACCAGCCGGCGGGACCTCCGTGACCGCCTATCCGCCTGCGCTGGTTCCCCGGCCGGCGCGAATTCCGGGCCGCGACCGCTAACTTACGGGACCCCGATTGGCCCGCGGACCAGCCGGCGGGACCTCCGTGACCGCCTATCCGCCTGCGCTGGTTCCCCGGCCGGCGCGAATTCCGGGCCGCGACCGCTAACTTACGGGACCCCGATTGGCCCGCGGACCAGCCGGCGGGACCTCCGTGACCGCCTATCCGCCTGCGCTGGTTCCCCGGCCGGCGCGAATTCCGGGCCGCGACCGCTAACTTACGGGACCCCGATTGGCCCGCGGACCAGCCGGCGGGACCTCCGTGACCGCCTATCCGCCTGCGCTGGTTCCCCGGCCGGCGCGAATTCCGGGCCGCGACCGCTAACTTACGGGACCCCGATTGGCCCGCGGACCAGCCGGCGGGACCTCCGTGACCGCCTATCCGCCTGCGCTGGTTCCCCGGCCGGCGCGAATTCCGGGCCGCGACCGCTAACTTACGGGACCCCAATTGGCCCGCGGACCAGCCGGCGGGACCTCCGTGACCGCCTATCCGCCTCCGCTGGTTCCCCGCTCGGCGTGGATTCCGGACCGCGACCGCTAAATTACGGGACCCAAATTGGCCCGCGGACCAGCCGGCGGGACCTCCGTGACCGCCTATCCGCCTTCGCTGGTTCCCCGGTCGGCCACAGATGACGAATATTCGGCCTCTCGCTCTGGAAGTCCTGCCGACTTAGCCGAAAATTTTCTAAGTGCCATCGGCTCTCGCTCGGAAAAGTGTCCGCCTCGTCTGGTTCCCCAGCTCGGCCTCAGAATTCGAAAATTCGGCCTCTCTGAGGTACCAGGGGTAGGCTTTATGTACTTGGTCCCCCCAGTTAGTGTACTCATCACTTTACCCCCCTTTCGCAAAATATAGTCGGCACGTATGTGCAGAACTGTTTATTTTCATTTTAAAAATTTTCTAAGTGCCAGCGGAAGCTGTCACACGAACTGTCCGAGCTACCACGGTGCCCATCCCGGGCAGTGACGGCAAAAGGCCGATGTGTGTTTGATGGAAGTCTGAATAATTTCTAAGTGCCAACGGCTCAACCGCCGTAAAGTGTCCGCCTCGGCTGGTTCTCCCGGTCGGCCCGAACGAGCGAAAATTCGGCCTCTTCCCCTGGAGGTCCGGAACATTTTGGCGAATATTTTCAAAGTGCCAACGGCTGTTCCGCCGTAACGTGTCCGACCCGGCTGGTTCCTCCGGTCGGCCCGAACGAGCGAAAATTCGGCCTCTTCCCCTGGAGGTCCGGACGACTTTGGCGAATATTTTCTAAGTGCGAACGGCTGTTGCGCCGTAACGTGTCCGACCCGGCTGGTTCCTCCGGTCGGCCTGAACGAGCGAAAATTCGGCCTCTTCCCCTGGAGGTCCGGACGACTTTGGCGAATATTTTCAAAGTGCCAACGGCTGTTGGGCCGTAAAGTGTCCGACCCGGCTGGTTCCTCCGGTCGGCCCGAACGAGCGAAAATTCGGCCTCTTCCCCTGGAGGTCCGGAACATTTTGGCGAATATTTTCAAAGTGCCAACGGCTGTTGCGCCGTAACGTGTCCGACCCGGCCGGTTCCTCCGGTCGGCCCGAACGAGCGAAAATTCGGCCTCTTCCCCTGGAGGTCCGGAACATTTTGGCGAATATTTTCAAAGTGCCAACGGCCGTTCCGCCGTAAAGTGTCCGACCCGGCTGGTTCCTCCGGTCGGCCCGAACGAGCGAAAATTCGGCCTCTTCCCCTGGAGGTCCGGACGACTTTGGCGAATATTTTCAAAGTGCCAACGGCTGTTGGGCCGTAAAGTGTCCGACCCGGCTGGTTCCTCCGGTCGGCCCGAACGAGCGAAAATTCGGCCTCTTAACCCTGGAGGTCCGTTCAAGTTTAACGAATAATTTCTAAGTGCTAACGGCTGTTGCGCCGTAACGTGTCCGACCCGGCCGGTTCCTCCGGTCGGCCCGAACGAGCGAAAATACGGCCTCTTCCCCTGGAGGTCCGGAACATTTTGGCGAATATTTTCAAAGTGCCAACGGCTGTTGCGCCGTAACGTGTCCGACCCGGCTGGTTCCTCCGGTCGGCCCGAACGAGCGAAAATTCGGCCTCTTCCCCTGGAGGTCCGTTCAAGATTAACGAATATTTTCTAAGTGCCAACGGCTCTTGCGCCGAAAAGCGTCCGCCTCGGCTGGTTCCCGATGTCGGCCAGAACAAGTGAAAATTCGGCCTCTTCCCCTGGAAGTCCGGCCGAGTTCGGCGAATATTTCCTAAGTGCCAACGGCTGTTCCGCCGTAAAGAGTCCGACTCGGCTGGTTCCCGATGTCGGCCAGAACAGGTGAAAATTCGGCCTCTTCCCCTGGAGGTCCGTTCAAGTTTGGCGAATATTTTCTAAGTGCCAACGGCTGCTCCGCCTTAAAGTGTCCGACTCGGCTGGTTCCCGATGTCGGGCAGAACAAGTGACAATTCGGCCTCTTCCCCTGGAAGTCCGGCCGAGTTTGGCGAATATTTTCTAAGTGCCAACGGCTGCTCCGCCGTAAAGAGTCCGACTCGGCTGGTTCCCGATGTCGGCCAGAACAAGTGACAATTCGGCCTCTTCCCCTGGAGGTCCTTTGAAGTTTAGCGAATATTTTCTAAGTTCCAACGGCTCTTGCGCCGAAAAGCGTCCGACTCGGCTGGTTCCCGATGTCGGCCAGAACAGGTGAAAATTCGGCCTCTTCCCCTGGAGGTCCGTTCAAGTTTGGCGAATATTTTCTAAGTGCCAACGGCTGCTCCGCCTTAAAGTGTCCGACTCGGCTGGTTCCCGATGTCGGGCAGAACAAGTGACAATTCGGCCTCTTCCCCTGGAAGTCCGGCCGAGTTTGGCGAATATTTTCTAAGTGCCAACGGCTGCTCCGCCGTAAAGAGTCCGACTCGGCTGGTTCCCGATGTCGGCCAGAAAAAGTGACAATTCGGCCTCTTCCCCTGGAGGTCCTTTGAAGTTTAGCGAATATTTTCTAAGTGCCAACGGCTCTTGCGCCGAAAAGCGTCCGCCTCGGCTGGTTCCCGCGGTCGGCCGTAATAGGCGAAAATTCGGCCTCTTCCCCTGGAGCGACCTCCAAATTTGGGCGAAATTTTTCTAAGTGCCTAAAGGTACCAGGGGTTTGGGTACCAGGGGTGCAGTACGAACTGGTCTTTTGTCAACCCATGTACTTTTTCTAGAGTACATGGGTTGGTCCCCCCACTTAGTGTACTCATCACTTTACCCCCCTTTCGCAAAATATAGTCAGAACGAGCATGGGGGACGCAATTGTTTTCCATGCAAATCAATTGGGCCTGGTCCGAGCGCTGGTAACGGCCGCCAGCAAGCGTCCCCTGCTCGGATAGCAGAACTGAAGAAGGCACGGCACTTCCAGAGAGAGAGAGAAAATTTTCTAAGTGCCACATTTCTCAAAAATTTTCAAAGTGCCACATTTCTCAAAAATTTTCAAAGTGCCACATCTCTCAAAAATGTTCAAAGTGCCACATCTCTGAAAAACTTTCTAAGTGCCACATCTCTGAAAAACTTTCTAAGTGCCACATCTCTGAAAAACTTTCTAAGTGCCACATCTCTGAAAAACTTTCTAAGTGCCACAGCACGGCTGTGAAATATTCAAAGTCCTACAGGCATTGGCAGAATCCGCGGACGGCCGTCTGCTCCCGGCGGCCGCCGCGAAGCTACTACCCCCTCCCGGGGACGGCTGTCTGCTCCCGGCAGCCGTCCTTACCCCCCTCCCCCGTTTGCACCGCCTGAAGTTAGACCCGCCTTGGTAGGGCCCCCACCGGCCCCGGCTCGCCGGCGTTGGGTGGACGGTTCCTGCCCACTTGCGGGTCCCGGTCGCTTGGCAACCGACCGGGGAGGACCAGCCGCCTCCTTAAACACAGGCTGGAAGGGAAATCCGATCAAGCTACGGAGGACCGGCCGCCTCCTTAAACACAGGCCGGAAGGGAAATCCGATCAAGCTACGGAGGACCGGTCGCCTCCCTAAACACAGGCCGGGCAAAAATCTGCGAATGGGCCCGTCAAGGGTAGTGGGTCATCCAAGGAGGGAGGTACCGGCCGCCTCCTTAAACACAGGCCGGGCAAAAATCTGCGAATGGCCCGTCAAGGGTAGAAGGTCATCCAAGGAGGGAGGTACCGGCCGCCTCCTTAAACACAGGCCGGGCAAAAATCTGCGAATGGCCCGTCAAGGGTTGTTGGTCATCCAAGGAGGGAGGTACCGGCCGCCTCCTTAAACACAGGCCGGGCAAAAATCTGCGAATGGCCCGTCAAGGGTTGTTGGTCATCCAAGGAGGGAGGTACCGGCCGCCTCCTTAAACACAGGCCGGGCAAAAATCTGCGAACGGCCCGTCAAGGGTTCTGTCTCATCCAAGAAAGGGGTACCGGCCGCCTCAGAGGCCGGAGCGAAGGGGGCGAAAGGCTGTCGATGGGGAAGGATCGGGGCCACGGCTAATCTAGCGATGCCCGCGTCGGGCGGTCACTCCGACGAATGAGCGGGGCCGAATCCGGCGCGAGGCGGCCTTCAGGCACGTGGTTCGAGACGACCTCACCCGGCTCTAGCCCGGAGGATCGGAGGCAACGGCCGTCTCCTTAAGCTAAGGCCGGACGAAAATCTGCGGATGCGGTCCATCCAAGGCAGACGGAGGTACCGGCCGCCTCGGTAAACAATGCCCGGGCAAAAATCTGCGAACGGCCCGTCAAGGGTTCTGTCTCATCCAAGAAAGGGGTACCGGCCGCCTCAGAGGCCGGAGCGAAGGGGGCGAAAGGCTGTCGATGGGGAAGGATCGGGGCCACGGCTAATCTAGCGATGCCCGCGTCGGGCGGTCACTCCGACGAATGAGCGGGGCCGAATCCGGCGCGAGGCGGCCTTCAGGCACGTGGTTCGAGACGACCTCACCCGGCTC
>NW_026061573.1:0-7500 GCF_024217435.2 Syngnathus scovelli
GACTATATTTTGCGAAAGGGGGGTAAAGTGATGAGTACACTAACTGGGGGGACCAAGTACATAAAGCCTACCCCTGGTACCTCAGAGAGGCCGAATTTTCGAATTCTGAGGCCGAGCTGGGGAACCAGACGAGGCGGACACTTTTCCGAGCGAGAGCCGATGGCACTTAGAAAATTTTCGGCTAAGTCGGCAGGACTTCCAGAGCGAGA
Organism: Syngnathus scovelli; assembly: GCF_024217435.2. Classification (NCBI taxonomy): domain Eukaryota; kingdom Metazoa; phylum Chordata; class Actinopteri; order Syngnathiformes; family Syngnathidae; genus Syngnathus; species Syngnathus scovelli. The sequence goes on from NW_026061573.1 coordinate 210, forward strand.
GGCCGAATATTCGTCATCTGTGGCCGACCGGGGAACCAGCGAAGGCGGATAGGCGGTCACGGATGTCCCGCCGGCTGGTCCGCGGGCCAATTTGGGTCCCGTAATTTAGCGGTCGCGGTCCGGAATCCACGCCGGCCGGGGAACCAGCGCAGGCGGATAGGCGGTCACGGAGGTCCCGCCGGCTGGTCCGCGGGCCAATTTTGGTCCCGTAAGTGAGCGGCCGCGGCCCGGAATACACGCCGACCGGGGAACCAGCGAAGGCGGATAGGCGGTCACGGAGGTCCCGCCGGCTGGTCCGCGGGCCAATTGGGGTCCCGTAAATTAGCGGTCGCGGCCCGGAATTCGCGCCGGCCGGGGAACCAGCGCAGGCGCATAGGCGGTCACGGAGGTCCCGCCGGCTGGTCCGCGGGCCAATCGGGGTCCCGTAAGTTAGCGGTCGCGGCCCGGAATTCGCGCCGGCCGGGGAACCAGCGCAGGCGGATAGGCGGTCACGGAGGTCCCGCCGGCTGGTCCGCGGGCCAATCGGGGTCCCGTAAGTTAGCGGTCGCGGCCCGGAATTCGCGCCGGCCGGGGAACCAGCGCAGGCGGATAGGCGGTCACGGAGGTCCCGCCGGCTGGTCCGCGGGCCAATCGGGGTCCCGTAAGTTAGCGGTCGCGGCCCGGAATTCGCGCCGGCCCGCAGCCACCACCAGGCGGATAGGCGGTCACGGAGGTCCCGCCGGCCGGTCCGCGGGGGGAACTGCGCCCTCTGGCGGACACGCTATTGTAAATGAATGGGGTTTGGCACTTAGTGCATTTTTCGCCGAAGCCGACGAGCGCTCCGGGCGAGGAGGCCGGATTCTCGCCATCCGTGGCCGGCCGGGGAACCGGCCAAGGCGGATAGGCGGTCACGGGGGTCCCGCCGGCTGGTCCGCGGGCCAATTGGGGTCCCGTAAGTTAGCGGTCGCGGCCCGGAATCCGCGCCGGCCAGCAGCCACCGGGAGGCGGATAGGCTGTCACGGAGGTCCCGCCGGCTGGTCCGCGGGCCATTTAGGGTCCCGTAGGTGAGCGGTCGCGGCCCGGAATCCAGGCCGGCCAGGAGGCACCGCCAGGCGGATAGGCGGTCACGGAGGTCCCGCCAGCTGGTCCGCGGGCCATTTATGGTCCCGTAAGTTAGCGGTCGCGGCCCGGAATCCACGCCGGCCAGGAGGCACCGGCAGGCGGATGGGCGGTCACGGAGGTCCCGCCAGCTGGTCCGCGGGCCGTTTAGGGTCCCGTAAGTTAGCGGTCGCGGCCCGGAATCCACGCCGGCCAGGAGGCACCGCCAGGCGGGTAGGCTGTCACGGAGGTCCCGCCAGCTGGTCCGCGGGCCAATTAGGGTCCCGTAAGTTAGCGGTCGCGGCCCGGAATCCGCGCCGGCCAGCAGCCACCGCCAGGCGGGTAGGCTGTCACGGAGGTCCCGCCGGCCGGTCCGCGGGCCAATCAGGGTCCCGTAAGTGAGCGGTCGCGGCCCGGAATGCACGCCGGCCAGCAGGCACCGCCAGGCGGATAGGCGGTCACGGAGGTCCCGCCGGCCGGTCCGCGGGCCAATCAGGGTCCCGTAAGTGAGCGGTCGCGGCCCGGAATGCACGCCGGCCAGGAGGCACCGCCAGGCGGATAGGCGGTCACGGAGGTCCCGCCGGCCGGTCCGCTGGCCAATTACCTCCAGCCGAGCGGATATGAACTTTATTAGCACCTTCTACGAGATGGCGGAGCCTTATTCGACAACCAGCACCTCGGCTTAGCATTTTCCACGGCCCGCTGATCTTCCAGAAGACGTCCAGCCGGTTTCCTCCTCACATTTTAAGCCGGCCGAGGCTTCCGGCACCCCGGCTAAGCTTTCTCCACGGCCCGCTGAGCTTCCAGAAGACCTCCAGCCGGTTCTCCCGGTGCTTTCCTCCTCACGTTTTAAGCCGGCCGAGGCTTCCGGCACCCCGGCTAAGCTTTTTCCCACACCCCGCTGAGCTTCCAGGGGACCTCCAGCCGGTTCTCCGCGCGCTTCCTCCTCACTTTTAAGCCGGCCGAGGCTCCAGGCACCCCGGCCAAGCGTTTCCCACGGCCCGCTGAGCTTCCAGGGGACCTCCAGCCGGTTCTCCCGGTGCCTCGCGCCTCGCTTTGTGAGCCGGCCGAGGCTTCCAGCACCTCGGCTGAGCGTTTCCCACGGCCCGCTGAGCTTCCAGGGGACCTCCAGCCGGTTCTCCCGGTGCCTCGCGCCTCGCTTTGCGAGCCGGCCGAGGCTTCCAGCACCTCGGCTGAGCGTTTTCGGCGGCCCGTTGCTCTCCCGGAGGTCGCAACGGGGAGTTACCTCCCTCTCGCGGACACGGCGAGTAAATACACCGCCTCTCGCACTTTGCGCGGGTAAACGGCGGGAGTAACTGTGACTCTCTTAAGGTAGGCTCACTTGACATTTATTTATTCATGTATTTATTTATTTTTGACGGTTCGCGGAGGCGATGACGCTCCGCGCGGGTAAACGGCGGGAGTAACTGCGACTCTCCTAAGGTATGCTCACTTGACTATTTATTCATGTATTTATTTATTTTTGACGGTTCGCGGAGGCGATGACGCTCCGCGCGGGTAAACGGCGGGAGTAACTGTGACTCTCTTAAGGTAGGCTCACTTGACATCTATTTACTTATGTATTTATTTATTTTTGACGGTTCGCGGAGGCGATGACGCTCCGCGCGGGTAAACGGCGGGAGTAACTGTGACTCTCTTAAGGTAGGCTCACTTGACATTTATTCATTTATGTACTTATTTATTTTTGACGGTTCGCGGAGGCGATGACGCTCCGCGCGGGTAAACGGCGGGAGTAACTGTGACTCTCTTAAGGTAGGCTCACTTGACATTTATTTTGGCGGTTCGCGGAGGCGCCGGGAGGCCGTGCGCGCGCGCGCAGAGCGGCCGAATAACGCTCCGCCGGCCCCGGGTGATTACCGAGAGGCTCCCCGGCCTCGCGGAGCTCCGACGCTCCTCCGCGGGACCTCCGGCGGCCGGCGCGCTCGCGCACCACCCCCCGGCACCGCCGGGAGGCCGTGCGCGCGCGCGCAGAGCGGCCGAATAACGCTCCGCCGGCCCCGGGTGATTACCGAGAGGCTCCCCGGCCTCGCGGAGCTCCGACGCTCCTCCGCGGGACCTCCGGCGGCCGGCGCGCTCGCGCACCACCCCCCGGTGCTCCGGCGGCCCCGGGTGACGACTAAGAGGCTCCCCGGCCGGCCTCGCGGAGCTCCGGCGCTCCTCCGCGGGACTTCCAGCGGCCGGCGCGCTCACGCACCACCCCCCGGCACCACCCGGGAGGCCGTGCTCGCGCGCCAAGTGGCCGAAAATAGCTCCAAGCCCAGCGGATCGGCTGCTTGGAAGCACCGCGCCGTCCGGCTCCACCTGGTACCTCGCACGGCTCTCATCTCCCCCCCGCACGGACTTCCGAGCGCTCGGGGAGACGCTCGGAAGCTGCCGGTGCCGCCGCGGCGGGGAATTGCCTCCCTCTGGCGGACGCGGCGAGTAAAAACACCACCTCTCGCACTTTGCGCACACTTACTTGCGTGGGTCCGCTTCCGATGACACTTTGAGCGGCCAAACGGCGGGAGTAACTACGACTCTCTTAAGGTAGGCTCACTTGACATTTATTTATGTATTTATTTATTTTTGACGGTTCGCGGAGGCGATGACGCTCCGCGCGGGTAAACGGCGGGAGTAACTGTGACTCTCTTAAGGTAGCCTGACTCGACGTCTTTTTCAACGGTGGCTGGAGGACCCGGGCGGTTCTCGGGGGTGCGTCGCTCCTCACTTTTGACGCCCGAGGAGGCTCCCGGCACCTCGGCTACGCGTTTTCGGCGGCCCGCTGAGCTTCCAGAAGACCTCCAGCCGGTTCTCCCGGTGCTTTCCTCCTCACGTTTTAAGCCGGCCGAGGCTCCCGGCACCCCGGCCAAGCGTTTCCCACGGCCCGCTGAGCTTCCAGGGGACCTCCGGCCGGTTCTCCGCGCGCTTTCCTCCTCACTTTTAAGCCGGCCGAGGCTTCCGGCACCCCGGCCAAGCGTTTCCCACGTCCCGCTGAGCTTCCAGGGGACCTCCGGCCGGTTCTCCGCGCGCTTTCCTCCTCACATTTTAAGCCGGCCGAGGCTCCAGGCACCCCGGCTAAGCTTTCTCCACGGCCCGCTGAGCTTCCAGGGGACCTCCGGCCGGTTCTCCGCGCGCTTTCCTCCTCACTTTTAAGCCGGCCGAGGCTTCCGGCACCCCGGCCAAGCCTTTCCCACGGCCCGCTGAGCTTCCAGGGGACATCCAGCCGGTTCTCCGCGCGCCCCCCTCCTAACTCGACGCCCGAGGAGGCTCCAGGCACCCCGGCCGAGCCTTTTCGGCGGCCCGCTGATCTCCCGGAGGTCGCAACGGGGAATTGCCTCCCTCTCGCGGACACGGCGCGTAAATGCACCGCCTCTCGCACTTTGCGCACACTCACTCGCATCGCTACGCCTCCCGTGGCACTTTAAGCGACCGGGACCACCGCGAGCGCGGGCGATGACTAAGAGGCTCCCCGGCCGGCCTCGCGGAGCTCCGACGCTCCCCCGCGGGACTTCCGGCGGCCGGCCGGAGCCTCGGCACGGCTGCCGCACTCCCTAATAACACCCCGCGGACCCCCGCGAGCCGAACGCTCGCTGCCGCGGGCGACCCGTGCCAAGGCGGACGCGTGACGGCGCGGGAGCCCTCGGCACTATATCACGGTCACGTATGTAGTCAAATCGTGTAAAATCACCGTTAGTTTATTCATAATATAGGTAATAATTAAATAAATATTAACATCGCGTATATCATTAATAAACACATGTATGTATTTATTTAATAATTAAATAAATATTAACATCGCGTATAATCATGCGCAATACTTCGTGGCCGACCGGGGAACCGGCGAAGGCGGACGCATCGCGGCGCGAGAGCCGTTGGCACTTTGGAAAAATAAATAAATAAATAAATAAATAAATAATAATTCGCCGACCGGGCTCCGGGGGGAGAGGCCGATTTTTGGCCGTTCGTGGCCGACCGGGGAACCGGCGAAGGCGGACGCATCGCGGCGCGAGAGCCGTTGGCACTTTGGAAAAATAAATAAATAAATAAATAAATAAATAAATAATTCGCCGACCGGGCTCCGGGGCAAGAGGCCGAATTTTCGCTCGTTCGGGCCGACCGGGGAACCGGCGAAGGCGGACGCAGCGCGGCGCGAGAGCCGTTGGCACTTTGAAAAAAAAAAAAAAAAAAAAAAAAAAAATTCGCCCACCGGGCTCCGGGGGAAGAGGCCGGCTTTTCGCCGTTCGCGGCCGACCGGGGAACCGGCGAAAGCGGACGCGCTCTCTAACGAGCCCCGCCGGCCGGAGGAAGTGCGCCCTCTGGCGGACACGCCGTTGTAAATGAATGGGGTTTGGCACTTAGTGCATTTTTCGCCCAAGTCGAAGCGCGCTCCGGGCGAGGAGGCCGGATTCTCGCCACCCGTGGCCGGCCGGGGAACCGGCCAAGGCGGACGCGCTCTCTAACGAGCCCCGCCGGCCGGAGGAAGTGCGCCCTCTGGCGGACACGCCGTTGTAAATGAATGGGGTTTGGCACTTGGTGCATTTTTCGCCCAAGTCGAAGCGCGCTCCGGGCGAGGAGGCCGGATTCTCGCCACCCGTGGCCGGCCGGGGAACCGGCGAAGGCGGATAGGCTTTCACGGAGGATCCGCCGGCTGGTCCGCGGGCCGATTAGGGTCCCGCGAGTGAGCGGTGGCGGTCCGGAATCCAGGCCGGCCAGGAGGCACCGCCAGGCGGATAGGCTTTCACGGAGGTCCCGCCGGCTGGTCCGCGGGCCGATTAGGGTCCCGCGAGTGAGCGGTGGCGGTCCGGAATCCAGGCCGGCCCGGAGCCACCGCCAGGCGGATAGGCTTTCACGGAGGAGCCGCCGGCTGGTCCGCCGGGGGAAGTGCGCCCTCTGGCGGACACGCCGTTGTAAATGAATGGGGTTTGGCACTTTGTGCATTTTTCGACCAGCGGCAACGCAGGCTGACGGGCGGCCGCTTCCGCGGGCCGGCACTACTCTACGGAGGCGCTAGCCGCCTCCGGTGGGGGCCGTGTGATCTCGCTGGATGCCCGAGGACCTTCCGCCAGGCCCGGCCGCAGCTTTTGCGCGCGCCCGGTCCTATTACCTGGTGGAAGCTGGAGGCCGGGGCTCGGCAGCTCGCTGCCCGGGGACCCTCCGCGAGGCCCGGCCGCAGCTTTTACGCACGGCCGCTGCTATTCTCTGGCTCCGGCTTCGTCCCGGAGGGTGCTTGGGGAACGGCGGCGCACACCGCGAACGGCCGGTGGCGGTCGGCCGGTGGCGGTCGGCTGGTGGCGGTCGGCTGGTGGCGGTCGGGGGTGGCGCTTGGGGATGGCGCTTGGGGATGGTGGCTGTCGGCTGGTGGCGGTCGGCTGGTGGCGCTTGGGGATGGCGCTTGGGGATGGTGGCTGTCGGCTGGTGGCGGTCGGCTGGTGGCGGTCGCCTTGTGGCGGTCGGGGATGGCGCTTGGGGATGGTGGCTGTCGCCTTGTGGCGGTCGGCTGGTGGCGGTCGGCTGGTGGCGGTCGGGGGGTGGCGGTCGGGGGTGGCGCTTGGGGATGGTGGCTGTCGCCTTGTGGCGGTCGGCTGGTGGCGGTCGGCTGGTGGCGGTCGGGGGGTGGCGGTCGGGGGTGGCGCTTGGGGATGGTGGCTGTCGCCTTGTGGCGGTCGGCTGGTGGCGGTCGGCTGGTGGCGGTCGGCTGGTGGCGGTCGGGGGTGGCGCTTGGGGATGGTGGCTGTCGCCTTGTGGCGGTCGGCTGGTGGCGGTCGGCTGGTGGCGGTCGGGGGTGGCGCTTGGGGATGGTGGCTGTCGCCTTGTGGCGGTCGGCTGGTGGCGGTCGGCTGGTGGCGGTCGGGGGGTGGCGGTCGGGGGTGGCGCTTGGGGATGGTGGCTGTCGCCTTGTGGCGGTCGGCTGGTGGCGGTCGGCTGGTGGCGGTCGGCTGGTGGCGGTCGGGGGTGGCGCTTGGGGATGGTGGCTGTCGCCTTGTGGCGGTCGGCTGGTGGCGGTCGGCTGGTGGCGGTCGGGGGGTGGCGGTCGGGGGTGGCGCTTGGGGATGGTGGCTGTCGCCTTGTGGCGGTCGGCTGGTGGCGGTCGGCTGGTGGCGGTCGGGGGGTGGCGGTCGGGGGTGGCGCTTGGGGATGGTGGCTGTCGCCTTGTGGCGGTCGGCTGCTGGCGGTCGGCTGGTGGCGGTCGGCTGGTGGCGGTCGGGGGTGGCGC
>NW_026061573.1:20000-23303 GCF_024217435.2 Syngnathus scovelli
CCGCAGATTTTCGTCCGGCCTTAGCTTAAGGAGACGGCCGTTGCCTCCACACCTTGGAGATGATATTCGCTCCGGGCTAGAGCCGGGTGAGGTCGTCTCGAACCACGTGCCTGAAGGCCGCCTACGCCGGATTCGGCCCCGCTCATTCGTCGGAGTGACCGCCCGACGCGGGCATCGCTAGATTAGCCGTGGCCCCGATCCTTCCCCATCGACAGCCTTTCGCCCCCTTCGCTCCGGCCTCTGAGGCGGCCGGTACCCCTTTCTTGGATGAGACAGAACCCTTGACGGGCCGTTCGCAGATTTTTGCCCGGGCTTTATTTACCGAGGCGGCCGGTACCTCCGTCTGCCTTGGATGGACCGCATCCGCAGATTTTCGTCCGGCCTTAGCTTAAGGAGACGGCCGTTGCCTCCGATCCTCCGGGCTAGAGCCGGGTGAGGTCGTCTCGAACCACGTGCCTGAAGGCCGCCTACGCCGGATTCGGCCCCGCTCATTCGTCGGAGTGACCGCCCGACGCGGGCATCGCTAGATTAGCCGTGGCCCCGATCCTTCCCCATCGACAGCCTTTCGCCCCCTGTACTCCGGCCTGTTAATAGAGGCGGCCGGTACCCCCACCTTGGATGAGCCAGAATCCTTGACGGACCATTCGCAGATTTTTGCCCGGGCTTTGTTTACCGAGGCGGCCGGTACCTCCGTCTGCCTTGGATGGACCGCATCCGCAGATTTTCGTCCGGCCTTAGCTTAAGGAGACGGCCGTTGCCTCCGATCCTCCGGGCTAGAGCCGGGTGAGGTCGTCTCGAACCACGTGCCTGAAGGCCGCCTCGCGCCGGATTCGGCCCCGCTCATTCGTCGGAGTGACCGCCCGACGCGGGCATCGCTAGATTAGCCGTGGCCCCGATCCTTCCCCATCGACAGCCTTTCGCCCCCTGTACTCCGGCCTGTTAGTAAGGCGGCCGGTACCCCCTTTCTTGGATGAGCCAGAATCCTTGACGGACCGTTCGCAGATTTTTGCCCGGCCTGTGTTTAAGGAGGCGGCCGGTACCTCCTTCCTTGGATGACCCACTACCCTTGACGGGCCCATTCGCAGATTTTTGCCCGGCCTGTTAATAGAGGCGGCCGGTACCCCCTTTCTTGGATGACCTACTACCCTTGACGGGCCATTCGCAGATTTTTGCCCGGCCTGTGTTTAAGGAGGCGGCCGGTACCTCCTTCCTTGGATGACCCACTACCCTTGACGGGCCCATTCGCAGATTTTTGCCCGGCCTGTTAATAGAGGCGGCCGGTACCCCCTTTCTTGGATGACCTACTACCCTTGACGGGCCATTCGCAGATTTTTGCCCGGCCTGTGTTTAAGGAGGCGGCCGGTACCTCCTTCCTTGGATGACCCACTACCCTTGACGGGCCCATTCGCAGATTTTTGCCCGGCCTGTTAATAGAGGCGGCCGGTACCCCCTTTCTTGGATGACCTACTACCCTTGACGGGCCATTCGCAGATTTTTGCCCGGCCTGTGTTTAAGGAGGCGGCCGGTACCTCCTTCCTTGGATGACCTTCTACCCTTGACGGGCCATTCGTGGATTTTTGCCCGGCCTGTGTTTAGGGAGGCGACCGGTCCTCCGTAACTTGATCGGATTTCCCTTCCGGCCTGAGTTTATGGAGGCGGCCGGTCCTCCGTAGCTTGATTGGATTTCCCTTCCGGCCTGTGTTTATGGAGGCGGCCGGTCCTCCGTAGCTTGATTGGATTTCCCTTCCGGCCTGAGTTTATGGAGGCGGCCGGTCCTCCGTAGCTTGATCGGATTTCCCTTCCAGCCTGTGTTTAAGGAGGCGGCTGGTCCTCCCCGGTCGGTTGCCAAGCGACCGGGACCCGCAAGTGGGCAGGAACCGTCCACCCAACGCCGGCGAGCCGGGGCCGGTGGGGGCCCTACCAAGGCGGGTCTAACTTCAGGCGGTGCAAACGGGGGAGGGGGGTAAGGACGGCTGCCGGGAGCAGACAGCCGTCCCCGGGAGGGGGTAGTAGCTTCGCGGCGGCCGCCGGGAGCAGACGGCCGTCCGCGGATTCTGCCAATGCCTGTAGGACTTTGAATATTTCACAGCCGTGCTGTGGCACTTAGAAAATTTTTCAGAGATGTGGCACTTAGAAAGTTTTTCAGAGATGTGGCACTTAGAAATTTTTTCAGAGATGTGGCACTTAGAAATTTTTTGAGAGATGTGGCACTTAGAAATTTTTTGAGAGATGTGGCACTTTGAAAATTTTTGAGAAATGTGGCACTTAGAAAATTTTCTCTCTCTCTCTCTGGAAGTGCCGTGCCTTCTTCAGTTCTGCTATCCGAGCAGGGGACGCTTGCTGGCGGCCGTTACCAGCGCTCGGACCAGGCCCAATTGATTTGCATGGAAAACAATTGCGTCCCCCATGCTCGTTCTGACTATATTTTGCGAAAGGGGGGTAAAGTGATGAGTACACTAAGTGGGGGGACCAACCCATGTACTCTAGAAAAAGTACATGGGTTGACAAAAGACCAGTTGGTAATGCACCCCTGGTACCCCAACCCCTGGTACCTTTAGGCACTTAGAAAAAATTTCGCCCAAATTTGGAGGTCGCTCCAGGGGAAGAGGCCGAATTTTCGCCTATTACGGCCGACCGCGGGAACCAGCCGAGGCGGACGCTTTTCGGCGCAAGAGCCGTTGGCACTTAGAAAATATTCGCTAAACTTCAAAGGACCTCCAGGGGAAGAGGCCGAATTGTCACTTTTTCTGGCCGACATCGGGAACCAGCCGAGTCGGACTCTTTACGGCGGAGCAGCCGTTGGCACTTAGAAAATATTCGCCAAACTCGGCCGGACTTCCAGGGGAAGAGGCCGAATTGTCACTTGTTCTGCCCGACATCGGGAACCAGCCGAGTCGGACACTTTAAGGCGGAGCAGCCGTTGGCACTTAGAAAATATTCGCCAAACTTGAACGGACCTCCAGGGGAAGAGGCCGAATTTTCACCTGTTCTGGCCGACATCGGGAACCAGCCGAGTCGGACGCTTTAAGGCGGAGCAGCCGTTGGCACTTAGAAAATATTCGTTAAACTTGAAAGGACCTCCAGGGGAAGAGGCCGAATTGTCACTTGTTCTGGCCGACATCGGGAACCAGCCGAGTCGGACGCTTTACGGCGGAGCAGCCGTTGGCACTTAGAAAATATTCGCCAAAATGTTCCGGACCTCCAGGGGAAGAGGCCAAATTTTCACTTGTTCTGGCCGACTGGGTGAACCGGCCGAGGCGGACACTTTACGGCGGAGCAGCCGTTGGCACTTAGAAAATATTC
>NW_026061574.1:7500-20000 GCF_024217435.2 Syngnathus scovelli
TCGGTCAGGTTATAAGAGTGTTTTTTTCGCTCCGGGCTAGAGCCGGGTGAGGTCGTCTCGAACCACGTGCCTGAAGGCCGCCTCGCGCCGGATTCGGCCCCGCTCATTCGTCGGAGTGACCGCCCGACGCGGGCATCGCTAGATTAGCCGTGGCCCCGATCCTTCCCCATCGACAGCCTTTCGCCCCCTTCGCTCCGGCCTCTGAGGCGGCCGGTACCCCTTTCTTGGATGAGACAGAACCCTTGACGGGCCGTTCGCAGATTTTTGCCCGGCCTGTGTTTAAGGAGGCGGCCGGTACCTCCCTCCTTGGATGACCAACAACCCTTGACGGGCCATTCGCAGATTTTTGCCCGGCCTGTGTTTAAGGAGGCGGCCGGTACCTCCCTCCTTGGATGACCTTCTACCCTTGACGGGCCATTCGCAGATTTTTGCCCGGCCTGTGTTTAAGGAGGCGGCCGGTACCTCCCTCCTTGGATGACCTTCTACCCTTGACGGGCCATTCGCAGATTTTTGCCCGGCCTGTGTTTAAGGAGGCGGCCGGTACCTCCCTCCTTGGATGACCCACTACCCTTGACGGGCCCATTCGCAGATTTTTGCCCGGCCTGTGTTTAGGGAGGCGACCGGTCCTCCGTAGCTTGATCGGATTTCCCTTCCGGCCTGTGTTTAAGGAGGCGGCCGGTCCTCCGTAGCTTGATCGGATTTCCCTTCCAGCCTGTGTTTAAGGAGGCGGCTGGTCCTCCCCGGTCGGTTGCCAAGCGACCGGGACCCGCAAGTGGGCAGGAACCGTCCACCCAACGCCGGCGAGCCGGGGCCGGTGGGGGCCCTACCAAGGCGGGTCTAACTTCAGGCGGTGCAAACGGGGGAGGGGGGTAAGGACGGCTGCCGGGAGCAGACAGCCGTCCCCGGGAGGGGGTAGTAGCTTCGCGGCGGCCGCCGGGAGCAGACGGCCGTCCGCGGATTCTGCCAATGCCTGTAGGACTTTGAATATTTCACAGCCGTGCTGTGGCACTTAGAAAATTTTTCAGAGATGTGGCACTTAGAAAGTTTTTCAGAGATGTGGCACTTAGAAAGTTTTTCAGAGATGTGGCACTTAGAAAGTTTTTCAGAGATGTGGCACTTTGAACATTTTTGAGAGATGTGGCACTTTGAAAATTTTTGAGAAATGTGGCACTTTGAAAATTTTTGAGAAATGTGGCACTTTGAAAATTTTTGAGAAATGTGGCACTTAGAAAATTTTCTCTCTCTCTCTGGAAGTGCCGTGCCTTCTTCAGTTCTGCTATCCGAGCAGGGGACGCTTGCTGGCGGCCGTTACCAGCGCTCGGACCAGGCCCAATTGATTTGCATGGAAAACAATTGCGTCCCCCATGCTCGTTCTGACTATATTTTGCGAAAGGGGGGTAAAGTGATGAGTACACTAAGTGGGGGGACCAACCCATGTACTCTAGAAAAAGTACATGGGTTGACAAAAGACCAGTTCGTACTGCACCCCTGGTACCCAAACCCCTGGTACCTTTAGGCACTTAGAAAAATTTCGCCCAAATTTGGAGGTCGCTCCAGGGGAAGAGGCCGAATTTTCGCCTATTACGGCCGACCGCGGGAACCAGCCGAGGCGGACGCTTTTCGGCGCAAGAGCCGTTGGCACTTAGAAAATATTCGCTAAACTTCAAAGGACCTCCAGGGGAAGAGGCCGAATTGTCACTTTTTCTGGCCGACATCGGGAACCAGCCGAGTCGGACTCTTTACGGCGGAGCAGCCGTTGGCACTTAGAAAATATTCGCCAAACTCGGCCGGACTTCCAGGGGAAGAGGCCGAATTGTCACTTGTTCTGCCCGACATCGGGAACCAGCCGAGTCGGACACTTTAAGGCGGAGCAGCCGTTGGCACTTAGAAAATATTCGCCAAACTTGAACGGACCTCCAGGGGAAGAGGCCGAATTTTCACCTGTTCTGGCCGACATCGGGAACCAGCCGAGTCGGACGCTTTTCGGCGCAAGAGCCGTTGGAACTTAGAAAATATTCGCTAAACTTCAAAGGACCTCCAGGGGAAGAGGCCGAATTGTCACTTGTTCTGGCCGACATCGGGAACCAGCCGAGTCGGACTCTTTACGGCGGAGCAGCCGTTGGCACTTAGAAAATATTCGCCAAACTCGGCCGGACTTCCAGGGGAAGAGGCCGAATTGTCACTTGTTCTGCCCGACATCGGGAACCAGCCGAGTCGGACACTTTAAGGCGGAGCAGCCGTTGGCACTTAGAAAATATTCGCCAAACTTGAACGGACCTCCAGGGGAAGAGGCCGAATTTTCACCTGTTCTGGCCGACATCGGGAACCAGCCGAGTCGGACGCTTTAAGGCGGAGCAGCCGTTGGCACTTAGAAAATATTCGTTAAACTTGAAAGGACCTCCAGGGGAAGAGGCCGAATTGTCACTTGTTCTGGCCGACATCGGGAACCAGCCGAGTCGGACGCTTTAAGGCGGAGCAGCCGTCGGCACTTAGAAAATATTCGTTAAACTTGAAAAGACCTCCAGGGGAAGAGGCCGAATTGTCACTTGTTCTGGCCGACATCGGGAACCAGACGAGTCGGGCCCTTTAAGGCTGAGCAGCCCTTGGCACTTAGGAAATATTTGCCTTAACTCGGCCGGACTTCCAGGGGAAGAGGCCGGATTTTCACTTGTTCTGGCCAACATCGGGAACCAGCCGAGTCGGACACTTAAAGGCTGAGCAGCCGTTGGCACTTAGGAAATATTTGCCTTAACTCGGCCGGACTTCCAGGGGAAGAGGCCGGATTTTCACTTGTTCTGGCCGACATCGGGAACCAGCCGAGTCGGACACTTTAAGGCTGAGCAGCCGTTGGCACTTAGGAAATATTTGCCTTAACTCGGCCGGACTTCCAGGGGAAGAGGCCGATTTTTCACTTGTTCTGGCCGACCGGGGGAACCAGCCGAGTCGGACACTTTACGGCGGAGCAGCCGTTGGCACTTAGGAAATATTCGCCAAAATGTTCCGGACCTCCAGGGGAAGAGGCCAAATTTTCACTTGTTCTGGCCGACCGGGTGAACCGGCCGAGGCGGACACTTTACGGCGGAGCAGCCGTTGGCACTTAGGAAATATTCGCCAAAATGTTCCGGACCTCCAGGGGAAGAGGCCAAATTTTCACTTGTTCTGGCCGACCGGGTGAACCGGCCGAGGCGGACACTTTACGGCGGAGCAGCCGTTGGCACTTAGGAAATATTCGCCAAAATGTTCCGGACCTCCAGGGGAAGAGGCCGAATTTTCACTTGTTCTGGCCGACCGGGGGAACCAGCCGAGGCGGACACTTTACGGCGGAGCAGCCGTTGGCACTTAGGAAATATTCGCCAAAATGTTCCGGACCTCCAGGGGAAGAGGCCGAATTTTCGCTCGTTCGGGCCGACCGGGAGAACCAGCCGAGGCGGACACTTTACGGCGGTTGAGCCGTTGGCACTTAGAAATTATTCAGACTTCCATCAAACACACATCGGCCTTTTGCCGTCACTGCCCGGGATGGGCACCGTGGTAGCTCGGACAGTTCGCGTGACAGCTTCCGCTGGCACTTAGACAATTTTTAAAATGAAAATAAACAGTTCTGCACATACGTGCCGACTATATTTTGCGAAATGGGGGTAAAGTGATGAGTACACTAAGTGGGGGGACCAAGTACATAAAGCCCACCCCTGGTACCTCAGAGAGGCCGAATTGACACATTTTGTGTCCGACCGCGGGAACCAGCCGAGGCGGACGCTTTTCGGCGCAAGAGCCGTTGGCACTTAGAAAATATTCGTTAATCTTGAACGGACCTCCAGGGGAAGAGGCCGAATTTTCACTTGTTCTGGCCGACATCGGGAACCAGCCGAGGCGGACGCTTTTCGGCGCAAGAGCCGTTGGCACTTAGAAAATATTCGTTAATCGTGAACGGACCTCCAGGGGAAGAGGCCGAATTTTCACTTGTTCTGGCCGACATCGGGAACCAGCCGAGGCGGACGCTTTTCGGCGCAAGAGCCGTTGGCACTTAGAAAATATTCGTTAATCTTGAACGGACCTCCAGGGGAAGAGGCCGAATTTTCACTTGTTCTGGCCGACATCGGGAACCAGCCGAAGCGGACGCTTTACGGCGGAGCAGCCGTTGGCACTTAGAAAATATTCGTTAATCTTGAACGGACCTCCAGGGGAAGAGGCCGAATTTTCACTTGTTCTGGCCGACATCGGGAACCAGCCGAGTCGGACGCTTTTCGGCGCAAGAGCCGTTGGCACTTAGAAAATATTCGTTAATCTTGAACGGACCTCCAGGGGAAGAGGCCGAATTTTCACTTGTTCTGGCCGACATCGGGAACCAGCCGAGTCGGACTCTTTACGGCGGAACAGCCGTTGGCACTTAGGAAATATTCGCCGAACTCGGCCGGACTTCCAGGGGAAGAGGCCGAATTTTCACTTGTTCTGGCCGACATCGGGAACCAGCCGAGGCGGACGCTTTTCGGCGCAAGAGCCGTTGGCACTTAGAAAATATTCGTTAATCTTGAACGGACCTCCAGGGGAAGAGGCCGAATTTTCGCTCGTTCGGAGCCGACCGGAGGAACCAGCCGGGTCGGACACGTTACGGCGCAACAGCCGTTGGCACTTTGAAAATATTCGCCAAAATGTTCCGGACCTCCAGGGGAAGAGGCCGTATTTTCGCTCGTTCGGGCCGACCGGAGGAACCGGCCGGGTCGGACACGTTACGGCGCAACAGCCGTTAGCACTTAGAAATTATTCGTTAAACTTGAACGGACCTCCAGGGTTAAGAGGCCGAATTTTCGCTCGTTCGGGCCGACCGGAGGAACCAGCCGGGTCGGACACTTTACGGCCCAACAGCCGTTGGCACTTTGAAAATATTCGCCAAAGTCGTCCGGACCTCCAGGGGAAGAGGCCGAATTTTCGCTCGTTCGGGCCGACCGGAGGAACCAGCCGGGTCGGACACTTTACGGCGGAACGGCCGTTGGCACTTTGAAAATATTCGCCAAAATGTTCCGGACCTCCAGGGGAAGAGGCCGAATTTTCGCTCGTTCGGGCCGACCGGAGGAACCGGCCGGGTCGGACACGTTACGGCGCAACAGCCGTTGGCACTTTGAAAATATTCGCCAAAATGTTCCGGACCTCCAGGGGAAGAGGCCGAATTTTCGCTCGTTCGGGCCGACCGGAGGAACCAGCCGGGTCGGACACTTTACGGCCCAACAGCCGTTGGCACTTTGAAAATATTCGCCAAAGTCGTCCGGACCTCCAGGGGAAGAGGCCGAATTTTCGCTCGTTCAGGCCGACCGGAGGAACCAGCCGGGTCGGACACGTTACGGCGCAACAGCCGTTCGCACTTAGAAAATATTCGCCAAAGTCGTCCGGACCTCCAGGGGAAGAGGCCGAATTTTCGCTCGTTCGGGCCGACCGGAGGAACCAGCCGGGTCGGACACGTTACGGCGGAACAGCCGTTGGCACTTTGAAAATATTCGCCAAAATGTTCCGGACCTCCAGGGGAAGAGGCCGAATTTTCGCTCGTTCGGGCCGACCGGGAGAACCAGCCGAGGCGGACACTTTACGGCGGTTGAGCCGTTGGCACTTAGAAATTATTCAGACTTCCATCAAACACACATCGGCCTTTTGCCGTCACTGCCCGGGATGGGCACCGTGGTAGCTCGGACAGTTCGTGTGACAGCTTCCGCTGGCACTTAGAAAATTTTTAAAATGAAAATAAACAGTTCTGCACATACGTGCCGACTATATTTTGCGAAAGGGGGGTAAAGTGATGAGTACACTAACTGGGGGGACCAAGTACATAAAGCCTACCCCTGGTACCTCAGAGAGGCCGAATTTTCGAATTCTGAGGCCGAGCTGGGGAACCAGACGAGGCGGACACTTTTCCGAGCGAGAGCCGATGGCACTTAGAAAATTTTCGGCTAAGTCGGCAGGACTTCCAGAGCGAGAGGCCGAATATTCGTCATCTGTGGCCGACCGGGGAACCAGCGAAGGCGGATAGGCGGTCACGGAGGTCCCGCCGGCTGGTCCGCGGGCCAATTTGGGTCCCGTAATTTAGCGGTCGCGGTCCGGAATCCACGCCGAGCGGGGAACCAGCGGAGGCGGATAGGCGGTCACGGAGGTCCCGCCGGCTGGTCCGCGGGCCAATTGGGGTCCCGTAAGTTAGCGGTCGCGGCCCGGAATTCGCGCCGGCCGGGGAACCAGCGCAGGCGGATAGGCGGTCACGGAGGTCCCGCCGGCTGGTCCGCGGGCCAATCGGGGTCCCGTAAGTTAGCGGTCGCGGCCCGGAATTCGCGCCGGCCGGGGAACCAGCGCAGGCGGATAGGCGGTCACGGAGGTCCCGCCGGCTGGTCCGCGGGCCAATCGGGGTCCCGTAAGTTAGCGGTCGCGGCCCGGAATTCGCGCCGGCCGGGGAACCAGCGCAGGCGGATAGGCGGTCACGGAGGTCCCGCCGGCTGGTCCGCGGGCCAATCGGGGTCCCGTAAGTTAGCGGTCGCGGCCCGGAATTCGCGCCGGCCGGGGAACCAGCGCAGGCGGATAGGCGGTCACGGAGGTCCCGCCGGCTGGTCCGCGGGCCAATCGGGGTCCCGTAAGTTAGCGGTCGCGGCCCGGAATTCGCGCCGGCCGGGGAACCAGCGCAGGCGGATAGGCGGTCACGGAGGTCCCGCCGGCTGGTCCGCGGGCCAATCGGGGTCCCGTAAGTTAGCGGTCGCGGCCCGGAATTCGCGCCGGCCGGGGAACCAGCGCAGGCGGATAGGCGGTCACGGAGGTCCCGCCGGCTGGTCCGCGGGCCAATCGGGGTCCCGTAAGTTAGCGGTCGCGGCCCGGAATCCGCGCCGGCCCGCAGCCACCGCCAGGCGGATAGGCTGTCACGGAGGTCCCGCCGGCCGGTCCGCGGGGGGAACTGCGCCCTCTGGCGGACACGCCATTGTAAATGAATGGGGTTTGGCACTTAGTGCATTTTTCGCCGAAGCCGACGAGCGCTCCGGGCGAGGAGGCCGGATTCTCGCCATCCGTGGCCGGCCGGGGAACCGGCCAAGGCGGATAGGCGGTCACGGGGGTCCCGCCGGCTGGTCCGCGGGCCAATTGGGGTCCCGTAAGTTAGCGGTCGCGGCCCGGAATCCGCGCCGGCCAGCAGCCACCGGGAGGCGGATAGGCTGTCACGGAGGTCCCGCCGGCTGGTCCGCGGGCCATTTAGGGTCCCGCGAGTGAGCGGTCGCGGTCCGGAATCCAGGCCGGCCAGGAGGCACCGCCAGGCGGATAGGCGGTCACGGAGGTCCCGCCAGCTGGTCCGCGGGCCATTTATGGTCCCGTAAGTTAGCGGTCGCGGCCCGGAATGCACGCCGGCCAGGAGGCACCGCCAGGCGGGTAGGCTGTCACGGAGGTCCCGCCGGCCGGTCCGCGGGCCAATTACCTCCAGCCGAGCGGATATGAACTTTATTAGCACCTTCTACGAGATGGCGGAGCCTTATTCGACAACCAGCACCTCGGCTTAGCATTTTCCACGGCCCGCTGATCTTCCAGAAGACGTCCAGCCGGTTTCCTCCTCACATTTTAAGCCGGCCGAGGCTTCCGGCACCCCGGCTAAGCTTTCTCCACGGCCCGCTGAGCTTCCAGGGGACCTCCGGCCGGTTCTCCCGGTGCCTCGCGCCTCGCTTTGTGAGCCGGCCGAGGCTTCCAGCACCTCGGCTGAGCGTTTCCCACGGCCCGCTGAGCTTCCAGGGGACCTCCAGCCGGTTCTCCCGGTGCCTCGCGCCTCGCTTTGTGAGCCGGCCGAGGCTTCCAGCACCTCGGCTGAGCGTTTCCCACGGCCCGCTGAGCTTCCAGGGTACCTCCAGCCGGTTCTCCCGGTGCCTCGCGCCTCGCTTTGAGAGCCGGCCGAGGCTTCCAGCACCTCGGCTGAGCGTTTTCGGCGGCCCGTTGCTCTCCCGGAGGTCGCAACGGGGAGTTACCTCCCTCTCGCGGACACGGCGAGTAAATACACCGCCTCTCGCACTTGGCGCACACTCACTCGCATTGCTACGCCTCCCGTGGCACTTTAAGCGGCCGAACGGCGGGAGTAACTACGACTCTCTTAAGGTAGGCTCACTTGACTATTTATTCATGTATTTATTTATTTTTGACGGTTCGCGGAGGCGATGACGCTCCGCGCGGGTAAACGGCGGGAGTAACTGTGACTCTCTTAAGGTAGGCTCACTTGACATCTATTTATTTATGTATTTATTTATTTTTGACGGTTCGCGGAGGCGATGACGCTCCGCGCGGGTAAACGGCGGGAGTAACTGTGACTCTCTTAAGGTAGGCTCACTTGACATCTATTTATTTATGTATTTATTTATTTTTGACGGTTCGCGGAGGCGATGACGCTCCGCGCGGGTAAACGGCGGGAGTAACTGTGACTCTCTTAAGGTAGGCTCACTTGACATCTATTTATTTATGTATTTATTTATTTTTGACGGTTCGCGGAGGCGATGACGCTCCGCGCGGGTAAACGGCGGGAGTAACTGTGACTCTCTTAAGGTAGGCTCACTTGACATCTATTTATTTATGTATTTATTTATTTTTGACGGTTCGCGGAGGCGATGACGCTCCGCGCGGGTAAACGGCGGGAGTAACTGTGACTCTCTTAAGGTAGGCTCACTTGACATCTATTTATTTATGTATTTATTTATTTTTGACGGTTCGCGGAGGCGATGACGCTCCGCGCGGGTAAACGGCGGGAGTAACTGTGACTCTCTTAAGGTAGGCTCACTTGACATCTATTTATTTATGTATTTATTTATTTTTGACGGTTCGCGGAGGCGATGACGCTCCGCGCGGGTAAACGGCGGGAGTAACTGTGACTCTCTTAAGGTAGGCTCACTTGACATCTATTTATTTATGTATTTATTTATTTTTGACGGTTCGCGGAGGCGATGACGCTCCGCGCGGGTAAACGGCGGGAGTAACTGTGACTCTCTTAAGGTAGGCTCACTTGACATTTATTTATTTATGAATTTATTTATTTTTGACGGTTCGCGGAGGCGATGACGCTCCGCGCGGGTAAACGGCGGGAGTAACTGTGACTCTCTTAAGGTAGCCTGACTCGACGTCTTTTTCAACGGTGGCTGGAGGACCCGGGCGGTTCTCGGGGGTGCGTCGCTCCTCACTTTTGACGCCCGAGGAGGCTCCCGGCACCTCGGCTACGCGTTTTCGGCGGCCCGCTGAGCTTCCAGAAGACCTCCAGCCGGTTCTCCCGGTGCTTTCCTCCTCACGTTTTAAGCCGGCCGAGGCTCCCGGCACCCCGGCCAAGCGTTTCCCACGGCCCGCTGAGCTTCCAGGGGACCTCCGGCCGGTTCTCCGCGCGCTTTCCTCCTCACTTTTAAGCCGGCCGAGGCTTCCGGCACCCCGGCCAAGCGTTTCCCACGTCCCGCTGAGCTTCCAGGGGACCTCCGGCCGGTTCTCCGCGCGCTTTCCTCCTCACATTTTAAGCCGGCCGAGGCTCCAGGCACCCCGGCTAAGCTTTCTCCACGGCCCGCTGAGCTTCCAGGGGACCTCCGGCCGGTTCTCCGCGCGCTTTCCTCCTCACTTTTAAGCCGGCCGAGGCTTCCGGCACCCCGGCCAAGCCTTTCCCACGGCCCGCTGAGCTTCCAGGGGACATCCAGCCGGTTCTCCGCGCGCCCCCCTCCTAACTCGACGCCCGAGGAGGCTCCAGGCACCCCGGCCGAGCCTTTTCGGCGGCCCGCTGATCTCCCGGAGGTCGCAACGGGGAATTGCCTCCCTCTCGCGGACACGGCGCGTAAATGCACCGCCTCTCGCACTTTGCGCACACTCACTCGCATCGCTACGCCTCCCGTGGCACTTTAAGCGACCGGGACCACCGCGAGCGCGGGCGATGACTAAGAGGCTCCCCGGCCGGCCTCGCGGAGCTCCGACGCTCCCCCGCGGGACTTCCGGCGGCCGGCCGGAGCCTCGGCACGGCTGCCGCACTCCCTAATAACACCCCGCGGACCCCCGCGAGCCGAACGCTCGCTGCCGCGGGCGACCCGTGCCAAGGCGGACGCGTGACGGCGCGGGAGCCCTCGGCACTATATCACGGTCACGTATGTAGTCAAATCGTGTAAAATCACCGTTAGTTTATTCATAATATAGGTAATAATTAAATAAATATTAACATCGCGTATATCATTAATAAACACATGTATGTATTTATTTAATAATTAAATAAATATTAACATCGCGTATAATCATGCGCAATACTTCGTGGCCGACCGGGGAACCGGCGAAGGCGGACGCATCGCGGCGCGAGAGCCGTTGGCACTTTGGAAAAATAAATAAATAAATAAATAAATAAATAATAATTCGCCGACCGGGCTCCGGGGGGAGAGGCCGATTTTTGGCCGTTCGTGGCCGACCGGGGAACCGGCGAAGGCGGACGCATCGCGGCGCGAGAGCCGTTGGCACTTTGGAAAAATAAATAAATAAATAAATAAATAATTCGCCGACCGGGCTCCGGGGCAAGAGGCCGAATTTTCGCTCGTTCGGGCCGACCGGGGAACCGGCGAAGGCGGACGCAGCGCGGCGCGAGAGCCGTTGGCACTTTGAAAAAAAAAAAAAAAAAAAAAATTCGCCCACCGGGCTCCGGGGGAAGAGGCCGGCTTTTCGCCGTTCGCGGCCGACCGGGGAACCGGCGAAAGCGGACGCGCTCTCTAACGAGCCCCGCCGGCCGGAGGAAGTGCGCCCTCTGGCGGACACGCCGTTGTAAATGAATGGGGTTTGGCACTTAGTGCATTTTTCGCCCAAGTCGAAGCGCGCTCCGGGCGAGGAGGCCGGATTCTCGCCACCCGTGGCCGGCCGGGGAACCGGCCAAGGCGGACGCGCTCTCTAACGAGCCCCGCCGGCCGGAGGAAGTGCGCCCTCTGGCGGACACGCCGTTGTAAATGAATGGGGTTTGGCACTTGGTGCATTTTTCGCCCAAGTCGAAGCGCGCTCCGGGCGAGGAGGCCGGATTCTCGCCACCCGTGGCCGGCCGGGGAACCGGCGAAGGCGGATAGGCTTTCACGGAGGATCCGCCGGCTGGTCCGCGGGCCGATTAGGGTCCCGCGAGTGAGCGGTGGCGGTCCGGAATCCAGGCCGGCCAGGAGGCACCGCCAGGCGGATAGGCTTTCACGGAGGAGCCGCCGGCTGGTCCGCGGGCCGTTTAGGGTCCCGCGAGTGAGCGGTGGCGGTCCGGAATCCAGGCCGGCCAGGAGGCACCGCCAGGCGGATAGGCTTTCACGGAGGACCCGCCGGCTGGTCCGCGGGCCGTTTAGGGTCCCGCGAGTGAGCGGTCGCGGTCCGGAATCCAGGCCGGCCAGGAGGCACCGCCAGGCGGATAGGCTTTCACGGAGGACCCGCCGGCTGGTCCGCGGGCCGTTTAGGCTCCCGTAAGTTAGCGGTCGCGGTCCGGAATACAGGCCGTCCAGGAGGCACTGCCAGGCGGATACACTCTCTAACGAGCCCCGCCGGCTGGTCCGCCGGGGGAAGTGCGCCCTCTGGCGGACACGCCGTTGTAAATGAATGGGGTTTGGCACTTAGTGCATTTTTCGACCAGCGGCAACGCAGGCTGACGGGCGGCCGCTTCCACGGGCCGGTACTACTCTACGGAGGCGCTAGCCGCCTCCGGTGGGGGCCGTGTGATCTCGCTGGATGCCCGAGGACCTTCCGCGAGGCCCGGCCGCAGCTTTTACGCGCGCCCGGTCCTATTACCTGGTGGAAGCTGGAGGCCGGGGCTCCGCAGCTCGCCGCCCGGGGACCTTCCGCGAGGCCCGGCCGCAGCTTTTACGCACCACCGCTGCTATTCTCTGGCTCCGGCTTCGTCCCGGAGGGTGCTTGGGGAACGGCGGCGCACACCGCGAACGGCCGGTGGCGGTCGGCTGGTGGCGGTCGGCTGGTGGCTGTCGGCTGGTGGCGGTCGGGGGTGGCGCTTGGGGATGGCGCTTGGGGATGGTGGCTGTCGGCTGGTGGCGGTCGGCTGGTGGCGGTCGGCTGGTGGCGGTCGGCTGGTGGCGGTCGGGGGTGGCGCTTGGGGATGGCGCTTGGGGATGGTGGCTGTCGGCTGGTGGCGGTCGGCTGGTGGCGGTCGGGGGGTGGCGGTCGGGGATGGCGCTTGGGGATGGTGGCTGTCGCCTTGTGGCGGTCGGCTGGTGGCGGTCGCCTTGTGGCGGTCGCCTTGTGGCGGTCGGGGATGGCGCTTGGGGATGGTGGCTGTCGCCTTGTGGCGGTCGGCTGGTGGCGGTCGCCTTGTGGCGGTCGCCTTGTGGCGGTCGGGGATGGCGCTTGGGGATGGTGGCTGTCGCCTTGTGGCGGTCGGCTGGTGGCGGTCGGCTGGTGGCGGTCGGGGGGTGGCGGTCGGGGATGGCGCTTGGGGATGGTGGCTGTCGCCTTGTGGCGGTCGGGGGGTGGCGGTCGGGGATGGCGCTTGGGGATGGTGGCTGTCGCCTTGTGGCGGTCGGCTGGTGGCGGTC
>NW_026061575.1:0-23096 GCF_024217435.2 Syngnathus scovelli
GGGCGTGCGTAAGAGGCTCGCCCGGGGATGAGGCAGCATCCCCGGGCGGCGGGCGGGAGGAGGCAGCCTCCCGCAAGCGGAACTTAGTTGTTGGAGGATGACAGCGGGCGTGCGTAAGAGGCTCGCCCGGGGATGAGGCAGCATCCCCGGGCGGCGGGCGGGAGGAGGCAGCCTCCCGCGAGCGGAACTTAGTTGTTGGAGGATGACAGCGGGCGTGCGTAATAGGCTCGCCCGGGGATGAGGCAGCATCCCCGGGCGGCGGGCGGGAGGAGGCAGCCTCCCGCAAGCGGAACTTAGTTGTTGGAGGATGACAGCGGGCGTGCGTAAGAGGCTCGTCCGGGGATGAGGCAGCATCCCCGGGCGGCGGGCGGGAGGAGGCAGCCTCCCGCAAGCGGAACTTAGTCGTCGGAGGATGACAGCGGGCGTGCGTAAGAGGCTCGTCCGGGGATGAGGCAGCATCCTCGGGCGGCAGGCGGGAGTAGGCAGCCTCCCCTTAGTTTAACTTAGTCTCTGGAGAATGTTAGCGGGCGCGCGTAAGATAACGTATGTCCGCCTCTCGGTCACTCTGGCCGGGCGTGGGTGTGCGTCCGCTCCCGTCTTGTGAGCCTCCAAGTGGAACTTAGTGATCGGAGGATGACACCGGGGCGTGCGTAAGAGGCGCGTCCGGGGATGAGGCAGCATCCTCGGGCGTCAGCCGGGAGTAGGCAGCCTCCCCCAAGTGGAACTTAGCCTCCACTAAGTGGAACTCAGTCTCCGGAGGATGACAGCGGGCGTGCGTAAGAGGCGCGTCCGGGGATGAGGCAGCATCCTCGGACACCGGCCGGGAGCGCGCGGGCGCTGTGGAAGTAAGTACATCCGCTCCTGGTACCTAAAAATTCCTCCAGCGGCGGGCCCCGGGCCTAAACTTTCTCCGGGCCGCGCAACACGCACTTTCCGCCGGACACCGACGGAGGCAACGTCCCCCTCCTGCGGTGACAAAAAAAATCCACCCCTGGTACCTAAAAATTTCTCCAGCGGCGGGCCCCTGGCCTAAACTTTCTCCGGCCCGCGCAACACGCACTTTCCGTCGGACACGGACGGAGGCAACGTCCCCCTCCTGCGGTGACAAAAAAAATCCACCCCTGGTACCTAAAAATTTCTCCAGCGGCGGGCCCCTGGCCTAAATTTTCTCCGGCCCGCGCAACACGCACTTTGCGCCGGACGCCGGTCCCAAACCACCACCGCCGACCGCCACAAGGCGACAGCCACCATCCCCAAGCGCCATCCCCGACCGCCACAAGGCGACCGCCACCAGCCGACCGCCACAAGGCGACAGCCACCATCCCCAAGCGCCACCAGCCGACCGCCACCAGCCGACCGCCACAAGGCGACAGCCACCAACCCCAAGCGCCACCCCCGACCGCCACCAGCCGACCGCCACCAGCCGACCGCCACAAGGCGACAGCCACCATCCCCAAGCGCCACCCCCGACCGCCACCAGCCGACCGCCACCAGCCGACCGCCAGCAGCCGACCGCCACAAGGCGACAGCCACCATCCCCAAGCGCCACCCCCGACCGCCACCCCCCCGACCGCCACCAGCCGACCGCCACCAGCCGACCGCCACAAGGCGACAGCCACCATCCCCAAGCGCCACCCCCGACCGCCACCCCCCGACCGCCACCAGCCGACCGCCACCAGCCGACCGCCACAAGGCGACAGCCACCATCCCCAAGCGCCACCCCCGACCGCCACCAGCCGACCGCCACCAGCCGACCGCCACCAGCCGACCGCCACAAGGCGACAGCCACCATCCCCAAGCGCCACCCCCGACCGCCACCCCCCCGACCGCCACCAGCCGACCGCCACCAGCCGACCGCCACAAGGCGACAGCCACCATCCCCAAGCGCCACCCCCGACCGCCACCAGCCGACCGCCACCAGCCGACCGCCACAAGGCGACAGCCACCATCCCCAAGCGCCACCCCCGACCGCCACCAGCCGACCGCCACCAGCCGACCGCCACCAGCCGACCGCCACAAGGCGACAGCCACCATCCCCAAGCGCCACCCCCGACCGCCACCCCCCGACCGCCACCAGCCGACCGCCACCAGCCGACCGCCACAAGGCGACAGCCACCATCCCCAAGCGCCACCCCCGACCGCCACCCCCCGACCGCCACCAGCCGACCGCCACCAGCCGACCGCCACAAGGCGACAGCCACCATCCCCAAGCGCCATCCCCGACCGCCACAAGGCGACCGCCACCAGCCGACCGCCACCAGCCGACAGCCACCATCCCCAAGCGCCATCCCCAAGCGCCACCAGCCGACCGCCACCAGCCGACAGCCACCATCCCCAAGCGCCATCCCCAAGCGCCACCCCCGACCGCCACCAGCCGACCGCCACCAGCCGACCGCCACCGGCCGACCGCCACCGGCCGTTCGCGGTGTGCGCCGCCGTTCCCCAAGCACCCTCCGGGACGAAGCCGGAGCCAGAGAATAGCAGCGGCCGTGCGTAAAAGCTGCGGCCGGGCCTCGCGGAGGGTCCCCGGGCAGCGAGCTGCCGAGCCCCGGCCTCCAGCTTCCACCAGGTAATAGGACCGGGCGCGCGCAAAAGCTGCGGCCGGGCCTGGCGGAAGGTCCTCGGGCATCCAGCGAGATCACACGGCCCCCACCGGAGGCGGCTAGCGCCTCCGTAGAGTAGTGCCGGCCCGCGGAAGCGGCCGCCCGTCAGCCTGCGTTGCCGCTGGTCGAAAAATGCACAAAGTGCCAAACCCCATTCATTTACAACGGCGTGTCCGCCAGAGGGCGCACTTCCCCCGGCGGACCAGCCGGCGGCTCCTCCGTGAAAGCCTATCCGCCTGGCGGTGGCTCCGGGCCGGCCTGGATTCCGGACCGCCACCGCTCACTCGCGGGACCCTAATCGGCCCGCGGACCAGCCGGCGGGACCTCCGTGAAAGCCTATCCGCCTGGCGGTGCCTCCTGGCCGGCCTGGATTCCGGACCGCCACCGCTCACTCGCGGGACCCTAATCGGCCCGCGGACCAGCCGGCGGATCCTCCGTGAAAGCCTATCCGCCTTCGCCGGTTCCCCGGCCGGCCACGGGTGGCGAGAATCCGGCCTCCTCGCCCGGAGCGCGCTTCGACTTGGGCGAAAAATGCACCAAGTGCCAAACCCCATTCATTTACAACGGCGTGTCCGCCAGAGGGCGCACTTCCTCCGGCCGGCGGGGCTCGTTAGAGAGCGCGTCCGCCTTGGCCGGTTCCCCGGCCGGCCACGGGTGGCGAGAATCCGGCCTCCTCGCCCGGAGCGCGCTTCGACTTGGGCGAAAAATGCACTAAGTGCCAAACCCCATTCATTTACAACGGCGTGTCCGCCAGAGGGCGCACTTCCTCCGGCCGGCGGGGCTCGTTAGAGAGCGCGTCCGCTTTCGCCGGTTCCCCGGTCGGCCGCGAACGGCGAAAAGCCGGCCTCTTCCCCCGGAGCCCGGTGGGCGAATTTTTTTTTTTTTTTTTTTTTTTTTTTTTCAAAGTGCCAACGGCTCTCGCGCCGCGCTGCGTCCGCCTTCGCCGGTTCCCCGGTCGGCCCCGAACGAGCGAAAATTCGGCCTCTTGCCCCGGAGCCCGGTCGGCGAATTATTTATTTATTTATTTATTTATTTATTTATTTTTCCAAAGTGCCAACGGCTCTCGCGCCGCGATGCGTCCGCCTTCGCCGGTTCCCCGGTCGGCCACGAACGGCCAAAAATCGGCCTCTCCCCCCGGAGCCCGGTCGGCGAATTATTATTTATTTATTTATTTATTTATTTATTTTTCCAAAGTGCCAACGGCTCTCGCGCCGCGATGCGTCCGCCTTCGCCGGTTCCCCGGTCGGCCACGAAGTATTGCGCATGATTATACGCGATGTTAATATTTATTTAATTATTAAATAAATACATACATGTGTTTATTAATGATATACGCGATGTTAATATTTATTTAATTATTACCTATATTATGAATAAACTAACGGTGATTTTACACGATTTGACTACATACGTGACCGTGATATAGTGCCGAGGGCTCCCGCGCCGTCACGCGTCCGCCTTGGCACGGGTCGCCCGCGGCAGCGAGCGTTCGGCTCGCGGGGGTCCGCGGGGTGTTATTAGGGAGTGCGGCAGCCGTGCCGAGGCTCCGGCCGGCCGCCGGAAGTCCCGCGGGGGAGCGTCGGAGCTCCGCGAGGCCGGCCGGGGAGCCTCTTAGTCATCGCCCGCGCTCGCGGTGGTCCCGGTCGCTTAAAGTGCCACGGGAGGCGTAGCGATGCGAGTGAGTGTGCGCAAAGTGCGAGAGGCGGTGCATTTACGCGCCGTGTCCGCGAGAGGGAGGCAATTCCCCGTTGCGACCTCCGGGAGATCAGCGGGCCGCCGAAAAGGCTCGGCCGGGGTGCCTGGAGCCTCCTCGGGCGTCGAGTTAGGAGGGGGGCGCGCGGAGAACCGGCTGGATGTCCCCTGGAAGCTCAGCGGGCCGTGGGAAAGGCTTGGCCGGGGTGCCGGAAGCCTCGGCCGGCTTAAAAGTGAGGAGGAAAGCGCGCGGAGAACCGGCCGGAGGTCCCCTGGAAGCTCAGCGGGCCGTGGAGAAAGCTTAGCCGGGGTGCCTGGAGCCTCGGCCGGCTTAAAATGTGAGGAGGAAAGCGCGCGGAGAACCGGCCGGAGGTCCCCTGGAAGCTCAGCGGGACGTGGGAAACGCTTGGCCGGGGTGCCGGAAGCCTCGGCCGGCTTAAAAGTGAGGAGGAAAGCGCGCGGAGAACCGGCCGGAGGTCCCCTGGAAGCTCAGCGGGCCGTGGGAAACGCTTGGCCGGGGTGCCGGGAGCCTCGGCCGGCTTAAAACGTGAGGAGGAAAGCACCGGGAGAACCGGCTGGAGGTCTTCTGGAAGCTCAGCGGGCCGCCGAAAACGCGTAGCCGAGGTGCCGGGAGCCTCCTCGGGCGTCAAAAGTGAGGAGCGACGCACCCCCGAGAACCGCCCGGGTCCTCCAGCCACCGTTGAAAAAGACGTCGAGTCAGGCTACCTTAAGAGAGTCACAGTTACTCCCGCCGTTTACCCGCGCGGAGCGTCATCGCCTCCGCGAACCGTCAAAAATAAATAAATACATAAATAAATGTCAAGTGAGCCTACCTTAAGAGAGTCGTAGTTACTCCCGCCGTTTGGCCGCTCAAAGTGTCATCGGAAGCGGACCCACGCAAGTAAGTGTGCGCAAAGTGCGAGAGGTGGTGTTTTTACTCGCCGCGTCCGCCAGAGGGAGGCAATTCCCCGCCGCGGCGGCACCGGCAGCTTCCGAGCGTCTCCCCGAGCGCTCGGAAGTCCGTGCGGGGGGGAGATGAGAGCCGTGCGAGGTACCAGGTGGAGCCGGACGGCGCGGTGCTTCCAAGCAGCCGATCCGCTGGGCTTGGAGCTATTTTCGGCCACTTGGCGCGCGAGCACGGCCTCCCGGGTGGTGCCGGGGGGTGGTGCGTGAGCGCGCCGGCCGCTGGAAGTCCCGCGGAGGAGCGCCGGAGCTCCGCGAGGCCGGCCGGGGAGCCTCTTAGTCGTCACCCGGGGCCGCCGGAGCACCGGGGGGTGGTGCGCGAGCGCGCCGGCCGCCGGAGGTCCCGCGGAGGAGCGTCGGAGCTCCGCGAGGCCGGGGAGCCTCTCGGTAATCACCCGGGGCCGGCGGAGCGTTATTCGGCCGCTCTGCGCGCGCGCGCACGGCCTCCCGGCGGTGCCGGGGGGTGGTGCGCGAGCGCGCCGGCCGCCGGAGGTCCCGCGGAGGAGCGTCGGAGCTCCGCGAGGCCGGGGAGCCTCTCGGTAATCACCCGGGGCCGGCGGAGCGTTATTCGGCCGCTCTGCGCGCGCGCGCACGGCCTCCCGGCGCCTCCGCGAACCGCCAAAATAAATGTCAAGTGAGCCTACCTTAAGAGAGTCACAGTTACTCCCGCCGTTTACCCGCGCGGAGCGTCATCGCCTCCGCGAACCGTCAAAAATAAATAAGTACATAAATGAATAAATGTCAAGTGAGCCTACCTTAAGAGAGTCACAGTTACTCCCGCCGTTTACCCGCGCGGAGCGTCATCGCCTCCGCGAACCGTCAAAAATAAATAAATACATAAGTAAATAGATGTCAAGTGAGCCTACCTTAAGAGAGTCACAGTTACTCCCGCCGTTTACCCGCGCGGAGCGTCATCGCCTCCGCGAACCGTCAAAAATAAATAAATACATGAATAAATAGTCAAGTGAGCATACCTTAGGAGAGTCGCAGTTACTCCCGCCGTTTACCCGCGCGGAGCGTCATCGCCTCCGCGAACCGTCAAAAATAAATAAATACATGAATAAATAAATGTCAAGTGAGCCTACCTTAAGAGAGTCACAGTTACTCCCGCCGTTTACCCGCGCAAAGTGCGAGAGGCGGTGTATTTACTCGCCGTGTCCGCGAGAGGGAGGTAACTCCCCGTTGCGACCTCCGGGAGAGCAACGGGCCGCCGAAAACGCTCAGCCGAGGTGCTGGAAGCCTCGGCCGGCTCGCAAAGCGAGGCGCGAGGCACCGGGAGAACCGGCTGGAGGTCCCCTGGAAGCTCAGCGGGCCGTGGGAAACGCTCAGCCGAGGTGCTGGAAGCCTCGGCCGGCTCACAAAGCGAGGCGCGAGGCACCGGGAGAACCGGCTGGAGGTCCCCTGGAAGCTCAGCGGGCCGTGGGAAACGCTTGGCCGGGGTGCCTGGAGCCTCGGCCGGCTTAAAAGTGAGGAGGAAGCGCGCGGAGAACCGGCTGGAGGTCCCCTGGAAGCTCAGCGGGGTGTGGGAAAAAGCTTAGCCGGGGTGCCGGAAGCCTCGGCCGGCTTAAAACGTGAGGAGGAAAGCACCGGGAGAACCGGCTGGAGGTCTTCTGGAAGCTCAGCGGGCCGTGGAGAAAGCTTAGCCGGGGTGCCGGAAGCCTCGGCCGGCTTAAAATGTGAGGAGGAAACCGGCTGGACGTCTTCTGGAAGATCAGCGGGCCGTGGAAAATGCTAAGCCGAGGTGCTGGTTGTCGAATAAGGCTCCGCCATCTCGTAGAAGGTGCTAATAAAGTTCATATCCGCTCGGCTGGAGGTAATTGGCCAGCGGACCGGCCGGCGGGACCTCCGTGACCGCCTATCCGCCTGGCGGTGCCTCCTGGCCGGCGTGCATTCCGGGCCGCGACCGCTCACTTACGGGACCCTGATTGGCCCGCGGACCGGCCGGCGGGACCTCCGTGACCGCCTATCCGCCTGGCGGTGCCTGCTGGCCGGCGTGCATTCCGGGCCGCGACCGCTCACTTACGGGACCCTGATTGGCCCGCGGACCGGCCGGCGGGACCTCCGTGACAGCCTACCCGCCTGGCGGTGGCTGCTGGCCGGCGCGGATTCCGGGCCGCGACCGCTAACTTACGGGACCCTAATTGGCCCGCGGACCAGCTGGCGGGACCTCCGTGACAGCCTACCCGCCTGGCGGTGCCTCCTGGCCGGCGTGGATTCCGGGCCGCGACCGCTAACTTACGGGACCCTAAACGGCCCGCGGACCAGCTGGCGGGACCTCCGTGACCGCCCATCCGCCTGCCGGTGCCTCCTGGCCGGCGTGGATTCCGGGCCGCGACCGCTAACTTACGGGACCATAAATGGCCCGCGGACCAGCTGGCGGGACCTCCGTGACCGCCTATCCGCCTGGCGGTGCCTCCTGGCCGGCCTGGATTCCGGGCCGCGACCGCTCACCTACGGGACCCTAAATGGCCCGCGGACCAGCCGGCGGGACCTCCGTGACAGCCTATCCGCCTCCCGGTGGCTGCTGGCCGGCGCGGATTCCGGGCCGCGACCGCTAACTTACGGGACCCCAATTGGCCCGCGGACCAGCCGGCGGGACCCCCGTGACCGCCTATCCGCCTTGGCCGGTTCCCCGGCCGGCCACGGATGGCGAGAATCCGGCCTCCTCGCCCGGAGCGCTCGTCGGCTTCGGCGAAAAATGCACTAAGTGCCAAACCCCATTCATTTACAATAGCGTGTCCGCCAGAGGGCGCAGTTCCCCCCGCGGACCGGCCGGCGGGACCTCCGTGACCGCCTATCCGCCTGGTGGTGGCTGCGGGCCGGCGCGAATTCCGGGCCGCGACCGCTAACTTACGGGACCCCGATTGGCCCGCGGACCAGCCGGCGGGACCTCCGTGACCGCCTATCCGCCTGCGCTGGTTCCCCGGCCGCGCGCGAATTCCGGGCCGCGACCGCTAACTTACGGGACCCCGATTGGCCCGCGGACCAGCCGGCGGGACCTCCGTGACCGCCTATCCGCCTGCGCTGGTTCCCCGGCCGGCGCGAATTCCGGGCCGCGACCGCTAACTTACGGGACCCCGATTGGCCCGCGGACCAGCCGGCGGGACCTCCGTGACCGCCTATGCGCCTGCGCTGGTTCCCCGGCCGGCGCGAATTCCGGGCCGCGACCGCTAATTTACGGGACCCCAATTGGCCCGCGGACCAGCCGGCGGGACCTCCGTGACCGCCTATCCGCCTTCGCTGGTTCCCCGGTCGGCGTGTATTCCGGGCCGCGGCCGCTCACTTACGGGACCAAAATTGGCCCGCGGACCAGCCGGCGGGACCTCCGTGACCGCCTATCCGCCTGCGCTGGTTCCCCGGCCGGCGTGGATTCCGGACCGCGACCGCTAAATTACGGGACCCAAATTGGCCCGCGGACCAGCCGGCGGGACATCCGTGACCGCCTATCCGCCTTCGCTGGTTCCCCGGTCGGCCACAGATGACGAATATTCGGCCTCTCGCTCTGGAAGTCCTGCCGACTTAGCCGAAAATTTTCTAAGTGCCATCGGCTCTCGCTCGGAAAAGTGTCCGCCTCGTCTGGTTCCCCAGCTCGGCCTCAGAATTCGAAAATTCGGCCTCTCTGAGGTACCAGGGGTAGGCTTTATGTACTTGGTCCCCCCAGTTAGTGTACTCATCACTTTACCCCCCTTTCGCAAAATATAGTCGGCACGTATGTGCAGAACTGTTTATTTTCATTTTAAAAATTTTCTAAGTGCCAGCGGAAGCTGTCACACGAACTGTCCGAGCTACCACGGTGCCCATCCCGGGCAGTGACGGCAAAAGGCCGATGTGTGTTTGATGGAAGTCTGAATAATTTCTAAGTGCCAACGGCTCAACCGCCGTAAAGTGTCCGCCTCGGCTGGTTCTCCCGGTCGGCCCGAACGAGCGAAAATTCGGCCTCTTCCCCTGGAGGTCCGGAACATTTTGGCGAATATTTTCAAAGTGCCAACGGCTGTTGCGCCGTAAAGTGTCCGCCTCGGCTGGTTCTCCCGGTCGGCCCGAACGAGCGAAAATTCGGCCTCTTCCCCTGGAGGTCCGGAACATTTTGGCGAATATTTTCAAAGTGCCAACGGCTGTTGCGCCGTAAAGTGTCCGACCCGGCCGGTTCCTCCGGTCGGCCCGAACGAGCGAAAATTCGGCCTCTTCCCCTGGAGGTCCGGAACATTTTGGCGAATATTTTCAAAGTGCCAACGGCTGTTGCGCCGTAACGTGTCCGACCCGGCCGGTTCCTCCGGTCGGCCCGAACGAGCGAAAATTCGGCCTCTTCCCCTGGAGGTCCGGAACATTTTGGCGAATATTTTCAAAGTGCCAACGGCTGTTGCGCCGTAACGTGTCCGACCCGGCCGGTTCCTCCGGTCGGCCCGAACGAGCGAAAATTCGGCCTCTTCCCCTGGAGGTCCGGAACATTTTGGCGAATATTTTCAAAGTGCCAACGGCTGTTGCGCCGTAACGTGTCCGACCCGGCCGGTTCCTCCGGTCGGCCCGAACGAGCGAAAATTCGGCCTCTTCCCCTGGAGGTCCGGACGACTTTGGCGAATATTTTCTAAGTGCGAACGGCTGTTGCGCCGTAACGTGTCCGACCCGGCCGGTTCCTCCGGTCGGCCCGAACGAGCGAAAATTCGGCCTCTTCCCCTGGAGGTCCGGACGACTTTGACGAATATTTTCTAAGTGCCAACGGCTGTTCCGCCGTAACGTGTCCGACCCGGCCGGTTCCTCCGGTCGGCCTGAACAAGTGAAAATTCGGCCTCTTCCCCTGGAGGTCCGGAACATTTTGGCGAATATTTTCTAAGTGCCATCGGCTCTTCCGCCGTAAGGTGTCCGACCCGGCCGGTTCCTCCGGTCGGCCTGAACGAGCGAAAATTCGGCCTCTTCCCCTGGAGGTCCTGTCAAGTTTAACGAATATTTTCTAAGTGCCATCGGCTCTTCCGCCGTAATGTGTCCGACTCGGCCGGTTCCTCCGGTCGGCCTGAACGAGCGAAAATTCGGCCTCTTCCCCTGGAGGTCCTGTCAAGTTTAACGAATATTTTCTAAGTGCCATCGGCTCTTCCGCCGTAAGGTGTCCGACTCGGCCGGTTCCTCCGGTCGGCCTGAACGAGCGAAAATTCGGCCTCTTCCCCTGGAGGTCCTGTCAAGTTTAACGAATATTTTCTAAGTGCCATCGGCTCTTCCGCCGTAAGGTGTCCGACTCGGCCGGTTCCTCCGGTCGGCCTGAACAAGCGAAAATTCGGCCTCTTCCCCTGGAGGTCCGTTCAAGTTTAACGAATATTTTCTAAGTGCCATCGGCTCTTCCGCCGTAAGGTGTCCGACTCGGCTGGTTCCCGATGTCGGCCAGAACAAGTGGAAACTCGGCCTCTTCCCCTGGAGGTCAGTTGAAGTTTAACGAATATTTTCAAAGTGCCAACGGCTGCTCCGCCGTAAAGCGTCCGACTCGGCTGGTTCCCGATGTCGGCCAGAACAAGTGAAAATTCGGCCTCTTCCCCTGGAGGTCCGTTCAAGATTAACGAATATTTTCTAAGTGCCAACGGCTGCTCCGCCGTAAAGCGTCCGACTCGGCTGGTTCCCGATGTCGGCCAGAACAAGTGAAAATTCGGCCTCTTCCCCTGGAGGTCCGTTCAAGATTAACGAATATTTTCTAAGTGCCAACGGCTCTTGCGCCGAAAAGCGTCCGCCTCGGCTGGTTCCCGATGTCGGCCAGAACAAGTGAAAATTCGGCCTCTTCCCCTGGAGGTCCGTTCAAGATTAACGAATATTTTCTAAGTGCCAACGGCTCTTGCGCCGAAAAGCGTCCGCCTCGGCTGGTTCCCGCGGTCGGACACAAAATGTGTCAATTCGGCCTCTCTGAGGTACCAGGGGAGGGCTTTATGTACTTGGTCCCCCCACTTAGTGTACTCATCACTTTACCCCCCTTTCGCAAAATATAGTCGGCACGTATGTGCAGAACTGTTTATTTTCATTTTAAAAATTGTCTAAGTGCCAGCGGAAGCTGTCACACGAACTGTCCGAGCTACCACGGTGCCCATCCCGGGCAGTGACGGCAAAAGGCCGATGTGTGTTTGATGGAAGTCTGAATAATTTCTAAGTGCCAACGGCTCAACCGCCGTAAAGTGTCCGCCTCGGCCGGTTCTCCCGGTCGGCCCGAACGAGCGAAAATTCGGCCTCTTTCCCTGGAGGTCCGGAACATTTTGGCGAATATTTTCTAAGTGCCAACGGGTGCTCCGCCGTAAAGTGTCCGCCTCGGCTGGTTCCCCCGGTCGGCCAGAACAAGTGAAAATTCGGCCTCTTCCCCTGGAGGTCCGGAACATTTTGGCGAATATTTCCTAAGTGCCAACGGCTGTTCCGCCGTAAAGAGTCCGACTCGGCTGGTTCCCGATGTCGGCCAGAACAAGTGAAAAATCGGCCTCTTCCCCTGGAAGTCCGGCCGAGTTAAGGCAAATATTTCCTAAGTGCCAACGGCTGTTCCGCCGTAAAGGGTCCGACTCGGCTGGTTCCCGATGTCGGCCAGAACAAGTGAAAAATCGGCCTCTTCCCCTGGAAGTCCGGCCGAGTTAAGGCAAATATTTCCTAAGTGCCAACGGCTGCTCCGCCGTAAAGCGTCCGACTCGGCTGGTTCCCGATGTCGGCCAGAATAAGTGGAAATTCGGCCTCTTCCCCTGGAGGTCCGTTCAAGATTAACGAATATTTTCTAAGTGCCAACGGCTGCTCCGCCGAAAAGCGTCCGACTCGGCTGGTTCCCGATGTCGGCCAGAACAAGTGAAAATTCGGCCTCTTCCCCTGGAGGTCAGTTGAAGTTTAACGAATATTTTCTAAGTGCCAACGGCTGTTCCGCCGTAAAGAGTCCGACTCGGCTGGTTCCCGATGTCGGCCAGAACAAGTGAAAATTCGGCCTCTTCCCCTGGAGGTCAGTTGAAGTTTAACGAATATTTTCTAAGTGCCAACGGCTGTTCCGCCGTAAAGAGTCCGACTCGGCTGGTTCCCGATGTCGGCCAGAACAAGTGAAAATTCGGCCTCTTCCCCTGGAAGTCCGGCCGAGTTAAGGCAAATATTTCCCAAGTGCCAACGGCTGTTCCGCCGTAAAGGGTCCGACTCGGCTGGTTCCCGATGTCGGCCAGAACAAGTGAAAAATCGGCCTCTTCCCCTGGAAGTCCGGCCAAGTTCGGCGAATATTTCCTAAGTGCCAACGGCTGTTCCGCCGTAAAGAGTCCGACTCGGCTGGTTCCCGATGTCGGCCAGAACAAGTGAAAATTCGGCCTCTTCCCCTGGAAGTCCGGCCGAGTTAAGGCAAATATTTCCTAAGTGCCAACGGCTGTTCCGCCGTAAAGAGTCCGACTCGGCTGGTTCCCGATGTCGGCCAGAACAAGTGAAAAATCGGCCTCTTCCCCTGGAAGTCCGGCCAAGTTCGGCGAATATTTCCTAAGTGCCAACGGCTGTTCCGCCGTAAAGAGTCCGACTCGGCTGGTTCCCGATGTCGGCCAGAACAAGTGAAAATCCGGCCTCTTCCCCTGGAAGTCCGGCCGAGTTAAGGCAAATATTTCCTAAGTGCCAACGGCTGTTCCGCCGTAAAGAGTCCGACTCGGCTGGTTCCCGATGTCGGCCAGAACAAGTGAAAATCCGGCCTCTTCCCCTGGAAGTCCGGCCGAGTTAAGGCGAATATTTCCTAAGTGCCAACGGCTGCTCAGCCTTAAAGTGTCCGACTCGGCTGGTTCCCGATGTCGGCCAGAACAAGTGAAAATCCGGCCTCTTCCCCTGGAAGTCCGGCCGAGTTAAGGCGAATATTTCCTAAGTGCCAACGGCTGCTCAGCCTTAAAGTGTCCGACTCGGCCGGTTCCCGATGTCGGCCAGAACAAGTGAAAATCCGGCCTCTTCCCCTGGAAGTCCGGCCGAGTTAAGGCAAATATTTCCTAAGTGCCAACGGCTGTTCCGCCGTAAAGGGTCCGACTCGGCTGGTTCCCGATGTCGGCCAGAACAAGTGAAAAATCGGCCTCTTCCCCTGGAGGTCCGGAACATTTTGGCGAATATTTCCTAAGTGCCAACGGCTGTTCCGCCGTAAAGTGTCCGCCTCGGCTGGTTCCCGATGTCGGCCAGAACAAGTGAAAATCCGGCCTCTTCCCCTGGAGGTCCGGAACATTTTGGCAAATATTTCCTAAGTGCCAACGGCTGCTCCGCCGTAAAGTGTCCGACTCGGCCGGTTCCCCCGGTCGTCCAGAACAAGTGAAAATCCGGCCTCTTCCCCTGGAAGTCCGGCCGAGTTAAGGCAAATATTTCCTAAGTGCCAACGGCTGCTCAGCCTTAAAGTGTCCGACTCGGCTGGTTCCCGATGTCGGCCAGAACAAGTGAAAATCCGGCCTCTTCCCCTGGAAGTCCGGCCGAGTTAAGGCGAATATTTCCTAAGTGCCAACGGCTGCTCAGCCTTAAAGTGTCCGACTCGGCTGGTTCCCGATGTCGGCCAGAACAAGTGAATATTCGGCCTCTTCCCCTGGAGGTCCGGAACATTTTGGCAAATATTTCCTAAGTGCCAACGGCTGCTCCGCCGTAAAGTGTCCGACTCGGCTGGTTCCCGATGTCGGCCAGAACAAGTGAAAATCCGGCCTCTTCCCCTGGAAGTCCGGCCAAGTTCGGCGAATATTTCCTAAGTGCCAACGGCTGTTCCGCCGTAAAGAGTCCGACTCGGCTGGTTCCCGATGTCGGCCAGAACAAGTGAATATTCGGCCTCTTCCCCTGGAGGTCCGTTCAAGATTAACGAATATTTTCTAAGTGCCAACGGCTGCTCCGCCGTAAAGCGTCCGACTCGGCTGGTTCCCGATGTCGGCCAGAACAAGTGAATATTCGGCCTCTTCCCCTGGAGGTCCGTTCAAGATTAACGAATATTTTCTAAGTGCCAACGGCTGCTCCGCCGTAAAGCGTCCGACTCGGCTGGTTCCCGATGTCGGCCAGAACAAGTGAAAATTCGGCCTCTTCCCCTGGAGGTCAGTTGAAGTTTAACGAATATTTTCTAAGTGCCAACGGCTGCTCCGCCGTAAAGCGTCCGACTCGGCTGGTTCCCGATGTCGGCCAGAACAAGTGAAAATTCGGCCTCTTCCCCTGGAGGTCAGTTGAAGTTTAACGAATATTTTCAAAGTGCCAACGGCTGCTCCGCCGTAAAGCGTCCGACTCGGCTGGTTCCCGATGTCGGCCAGAACAAGTGAAAATTCGGCCTCTTCCCCTGGAGGTCCGTTCAAGATTAACGAATATTTTCTAAGTGCCAACGGCTCTTGCGCCGAAAAGCGTCCGCCTCGTCTGGTTCCCGCGGTCGGACACAAAATGTGTCAATTCGGCCTCTCTGAGGTACCAGGGGTAGGCTTTATGTACTTGGTCCCCCCACTTAGTGTACTCATCACTTTACCCCCCTTTCGCAAAATATAGTCGGCACGTATGTGCAGAACTGTTTATTTTCATTTTAAAAATTGTCTAAGTGCCAGCGGAAGCTGTCACACGAACTGTCCTAGCTACCACGGTGCCCATCCCGGGCAGTGACGGCAAAAGGCCGATGTGTGTTTATGGAAGTCTGAATAATTTCTAAGTGCCAACGGCTCAACCGCCGTAAAGTGTCCGCCTCGGCTGGTTCTCCCGGTCGGCCCGAACGAGCGAAAATTCGGCCTCTTCCCCTGGAGGTCCGGAACATTTTGGCGAATATTTTCAAAGTGCCAACGGCTGCTCCGCCGTAAAGTGTCCGCCTCGGCTGGTTCCCCCGGTCGGCCAGAACAAGTGAAAATTCGGCCTCTTCCCCTGGAGGTCCGGAACATTTTGGCGAATATTTTCAAAGTGCCAACGGCTGCTCCGCCGTAAAGTGTCCGCCTCGGCTGGTTCCCCCGGTCGGCCAGAACAAGTGAAAATTCGGCCTCTTCCCCTGGAGGTCCGGAACATTTTGGCGAATATTTCCTAAGTGCCAACGGCTGCTCCGCCGTAAAGTGTCCGACTCGGCTGGTTCCCCCGGTCGGCCAGAACAAGTGAAAAATCGGCCTCTTCCCCTGGAAGTCCGGCCGAGTTAAGGCAAATATTTCCTAAGTGCCAACGGCTGCTCAGCCTTAAAGGGTCCGACTCGGCTGGTTCCCGATGTCGGCCAGAACAAGTGAAAATTCGGCCTCTTCCCCTGGAAGTCCGGCCGAGTTAAGGCAAATATTTCCTAAGTGCCAACGGCTGCTCCGCCGTAAAGCGTCCGACTCGGCTGGTTCCCGATGTCGGCCAGAACAAGTGAAAATTCGGCCTCTTCCCCTGGAGGTCCGTTCAAGATTAACGAATATTTCCTAAGTGCCAACGGCTGTTCCGCCGTAAAGAGTCCGACTCGGCTGGTTCCCGATGTCGGCCAGAACAAGTGAAAAATCGGCCTCTTCCCCTGGAAGTCCGGCCGAGTTCGGCGAATATTTCCTAAGTGCCAACGGCTGTTCCGCCGTAAAGAGTCCGACTCGGCTGGTTCCCGATGTCGGCCAGAACAAGTGAAAATCCGGCCTCTTCCCCTGGAAGTCCGGCCGAGTTAAGGCAAATATTTCCTAAGTGCCAACGGCTGTTCCGCCGTAAAGGGTCCGACTCGGCTGGTTCCCGATGTCGGCCAGAACAAGTGAAAAATCGGCCTCTTCCCCTGGAAGTCCGGCCGAGTTCGGCGAATATTTCCTAAGTGCCAACGGCTGTTCCGCCGTAAAGAGTCCGACTCGGCTGGTTCCCGATGTCGGCCAGAACAAGTGAAAATCCGGCCTCTTCCCCTGGAAGTCCGGCCGAGTTAAGGCAAATATTTCCTAAGTGCCAACGGCTGTTCCGCCGTAAAGAGTCCGACTCGGCTGGTTCCCGATGTCGGCCAGAACAAGTGAAAAATCGGCCTCTTCCCCTGGAAGTCCGGCCGAGTTCGGCGAATATTTCCTAAGTGCCAACGGCTGTTCCGCCGTAAAGAGTCCGACTCGGCTGGTTCCCGATGTCGGCCAGAACAAGTGAAAATCCGGCCTCTTCCCCTGGAAGTCCGGCCGAGTTAAGGCAAATATTTCCTAAGTGCCAACGGCTGTTCCGCCGTAAAGGGTCCGACTCGGCTGGTTCCCGATGTCGGCCAGAACAAGTGAAAAATCGGCCTCTTCCCCTGGAAGTCCGGCCGAGTTCGGCGAATATTTCCTAAGTGCCAACGGCTGTTCCGCCGTAAAGAGTCCGACTCGGCTGGTTCCCGATGTCGGCCAGAACAAGTGAAAATCCGGCCTCTTCCCCTGGAAGTCCGGCCGAGTTAAGGCGAATATTTCCTAAGTGCCAACGGCTGTTCCGCCGTAAAGGGTCCGACTCGGCTGGTTCCCGATGTCGGCCAGAACAAGTGAAAAATCGGCCTCTTCCCCTGGAAGTCCGGCCGAGTTCGGCGAATATTTCCTAAGTGCCAACGGCTGTTCCGCCGTAAAGAGTCCGACTCGGCTGGTTCCCGATGTCGGCCAGAACAAGTGAAAATCCGGCCTCTTCCCCTGGAAGTCCGGCCGAGTTAAGGCGAATATTTCCTAAGTGCCAACGGCTGTTCCGCCGTAAAGGGTCCGACTCGGCTGGTTCCCGATGTCGGCCAGAACAAGTGAAAAATCGGCCTCTTCCCCTGGAAGTCCGGCCGAGTTCGGCGAATATTTCCTAAGTGCCAACGGCTGTTCCGCCGTAAAGAGTCCGACTCGGCTGGTTCCCGATGTCGGCCAGAACAAGTGAAAATCCGGCCTCTTCCCCTGGAAGTCCGGCCGAGTTAAGGCGAATATTTCCTAAGTGCCAACGGCTGCTCAGCCTTAAAGTGTCCGACTCGGCTGGTTCCCGATGTCGGCCCGAACGAGCGAAAATTCGGCCTCTTCCCCTGGAGGTCCGGAACATTTTGGCGAATATTTCCTAAGTGCCAACGGCTGCTCCGCCGTAAAGTGTCCGACTCGGCTGGTTCCCGATGTCGGCCAGAACAAGTGAAAATCCGGCCTCTTCCCCTGGAAGTCCGGCCAAGTTCGGCGAATATTTCCTAAGTGCCAACGGCTGCTCCGCCGTAAAGAGACCGACTCGGCTGGTTCCCGATGTCGGCCAGAACAAGTGAAAATTCGGCCTCTTCCCCTGGAGGTCAGTTGAAGTTTAACGAATATTTCCTAAGTGCCAACGGCTGCTCCGCCGTAAAGTGTCCGACTCGGCTGGTTCCCGATGTCGGCCAGAACAAGTGAATATTCGGCCTCTTCCCCTGGAGGTCCGGAACATTTTGGCAAATATTTCCTAAGTGCCAACGGCTGCTCCGCCGTAAAGAGTCCGACTCGGCTGGTTCCCGATGTCGGCCAGAACAAGTGAAAAATCGGCCTCTTCCCCTGGAAGTCCGGCCGAGTTCGGCGAATATTTCCTAAGTGCCAACGGCTGTTCCGCCGTAAAGAGTCCGACTCGGCTGGTTCCCGATGTCGGCCAGAACAAGTGAAAATTCGGCCTCTTCCCCTGGAGGTCCGTTCAAGATTAACGAATATTTTCTAAGTGCCAACGGCTGCTCCGCCGTAAAGCGTCCGACTCGGCTGGTTCCCGATGTCGGCCAGAACAAGTGAAAATTCGGCCTCTTCCCCTGGAAGTCCGGCCGAGTTAAGGCAAATATTTCCTAAGTGCCAACGGCTGCTCAGCCTTTAAGTGTCCGACTCGGCTGGTTCCCGATGTCGGCCAGAACAAGTGAAAATCCGGCCTCTTCCCCTGGAAGTCCGGCCGAGTTAAGGCAAATATTTCCTAAGTGCCAACGGCTGCTCAGCCGTAAAGGGTCCGACTTGGCTGGTTCCCGATGTCGGCCAGAACAAGTGAAAATTCGGCCTCTTCCCCTGGAGGTCAGTTGAAGTTTAACGAATATTTTCTAAGTGCCAACGGCTGCTCCGCCGTAAAGTGTCCGCCTCGGCCGGTTCACCCAGTCGGCCAGAACAAGTGAAAATTTGGCCTCTTCCCCTGGAGGTCCGGAACATTTTGGCGAATATTTTCTAAGTGCCAACGGCTGCTCCGCCGTAAAGCGTCCGACTCGGCTGGTTCCCGATGTCGGCCAGAACAAGTGACAATTCGGCCTCTTCCCCTGGAGGTCCTTTCAAGTTTAACGAATATTTTCTAAGTGCCAACGGCTGCTCCGCCTTAAAGCGTCCGACTCGGCTGGTTCCCGATGTCGGCCAGAACAGGTGAAAATTCGGCCTCTTCCCCTGGAGGTCCGTTCAAGTTTGGCGAATATTTTCTAAGTGCCAACGGCTGCTCCGCCTTAAAGTGTCCGACTCGGCTGGTTCCCGATGTCGGGCAGAACAAGTGACAATTCGGCCTCTTCCCCTGGAAGTCCGGCCGAGTTTGGCGAATATTTTCTAAGTGCCAACGGCTGCTCCGCCGTAAAGAGTCCGACTCGGCTGGTTCCCGATGTCGGCCAGAAAAAGTGACAATTCGGCCTCTTCCCCTGGAGGTCCTTTGAAGTTTAGCGAATATTTTCTAAGTGCCAACGGCTCTTGCGCCGAAAAGCGTCCGCCTCG
Organism: Syngnathus scovelli; assembly: GCF_024217435.2. Lineage (NCBI taxonomy): Eukaryota > Metazoa > Chordata > Actinopteri > Syngnathiformes > Syngnathidae > Syngnathus > Syngnathus scovelli. The sequence goes on from NW_026061575.1 coordinate 18,773, forward strand.
GCTGGTTCCCGCGGTCGGCCGTAATAGGCGAAAATTCGGCCTCTTCCCCTGGAGCGACCTCCAAATTTGGGCGAAATTTTTTCTAAGTGCCTAAAGGTACCAGGGGTTGGGGTACCAGGGGTGCATTACCAACTGGTCTTTTGTCAACCCATGTACTTTTTCTAGAGTACATGGGTTGGTCCCCCCACTTAGTGTACTCATCACTTTACCCCCCTTTCGCAAAATATAGTCAGAACGAGCATGGGGGACGCAATTGTTTTCCATGCAAATCAATTGGGCCTGGTCCGAGCGCTGGTAACGGCCGCCAGCAAGCGTCCCCTGCTCGGATAGCAGAACTGAAGAAGGCACGGCACTTCCAGAGAGAGAGAGAGAAAATTTTCTAAGTGCCACATTTCTCAAAAATTTTCAAAGTGCCACATCTCTCAAAAAATTTCTAAGTGCCACATCTCTCAAAAAATTTCTAAGTGCCACATCTCTGAAAAAATTTCTAAGTGCCACATCTCTGAAAAACTTTCTAAGTGCCACATCTCTGAAAAATTTTCTAAGTGCCACAGCACGGCTGTGAAATATTCAAAGTCCTACAGGCATTGGCAGAATCCGCGGACGGCCGTCTGCTCCCGGCGGCCGCCGCGAAGCTACTACCCCCTCCCGGGGACGGCTGTCTGCTCCCGGCAGCCGTCCTTACCCCCCTCCCCCGTTTGCACCGCCTGAAGTTAGACCCGCCTTGGTAGGGCCCCCACCGGCCCCGGCTCGCCGGCGTTGGGTGGACGGTTCCTGCCCACTTGCGGGTCCCGGTCGCTTGGCAACGCGACCGGGGAGGACCAGCCGCCTCCTTAAACACAGGCTGGAAGGGAAATCCGATCAAGCTACGGAGGACCGGCCGCCTCCATAAACTCAGGCCGGAAGGGAAATCCAATCAAGCTACGGAGGACCGGCCGCCTCCATAAACACAGGCCGGAAGGGAAATCCAATCAAGCTACGGAGGACCGGCCGCCTCCATAAACTCAGGCCGGAAGGGAAATCCGATCAAGTTACGGAGGACCGGTCGCCTCCCTAAACACAGGCCGGGCAAAAATCCACGAATGGCCCGTCAAGGGTAGAAGGTCATCCAAGGAAGGAGGTACCGGCCGCCTCCTTAAACACAGGCCGGGCAAAAATCTGCGAATGGCCCGTCAAGGGTAGTAGGTCATCCAAGAAAGGGGGGTACCGGCCGCCTCTATTAACAGGCCGGGCAAAAATCTGCGAATGGGCCCGTCAAGGGTAGTGGGTCATCCAAGGAAGGAGGTACCGGCCGCCTCCTTAAACACAGGCCGGGCAAAAATCTGCGAATGGCCCGTCAAGGGTAGTAGGTCATCCAAGAAAGGGGGTACCGGCCGCCTCTATTAACAGGCCGGGCAAAAATCTGCGAATGGGCCCGTCAAGGGTAGTGGGTCATCCAAGGAAGGAGGTACCGGCCGCCTCCTTAAACACAGGCCGGGCAAAAATCTGCGAATGGCCCGTCAAGGGTAGTAGGTCATCCAAGAAAGGGGGTACCGGCCGCCTCTATTAACAGGCCGGGCAAAAATCTGCGAATGGGCCCGTCAAGGGTAGTGGGTCATCCAAGGAAGGAGGTACCGGCCGCCTCCTTAAACACAGGCCGGGCAAAAATCTGCGAACGGTCCGTCAAGGATTCTGGCTCATCCAAGAAAGGGGGGTACCGGCCGCCTTACTAACAGGCCGGAGTACAGGGGGCGAAAGGCTGTCGATGGGGAAGGATCGGGGCCACGGCTAATCTAGCGATGCCCGCGTCGGGCGGTCACTCCGACGAATGAGCGGGGCCGAATCCGGCGCGAGGCGGCCTTCAGGCACGTGGTTCGAGACGACCTCACCCGGCTCTAGCCCGGAGGATCGGAGGCAACGGCCGTCTCCTTAAGCTAAGGCCGGACGAAAATCTGCGGATGCGGTCCATCCAAGGCAGACGGAGGTACCGGCCGCCTCGGTAAACAAAGCCCGGGCAAAAATCTGCGAATGGTCCGTCAAGGATTCTGGCTCATCCAAGGTGGGGGTACCGGCCGCCTCTATTAACAGGCCGGAGTACAGGGGGCGAAAGGCTGTCGATGGGGAAGGATCGGGGCCACGGCTAATCTAGCGATGCCCGCGTCGGGCGGTCACTCCGACGAATGAGCGGGGCCGAATCCGGCGTAGGCGGCCTTCAGGCACGTGGTTCGAGACGACCTCACCCGGCTCTAGCCCGGAGGATCGGAGGCAACGGCCGTCTCCTTAAGCTAAGGCCGGACGAAAATCTGCGGATGCGGTCCATCCAAGGCAGACGGAGGTACCGGCCGCCTCGGTAAATAAAGCCCGGGCAAAAATCTGCGAACGGCCCGTCAAGGGTTCTGTCTCATCCAAGAAAGGGGTACCGGCCGCCTCAGAGGCCGGAGCGAAGGGGGCGAAAGGCTGTCGATGGGGAAGGATCGGGGCCACGGCTAATCTAGCGATGCCCGCGTCGGGCGGTCACTCCGACGAATGAGCGGGGCCGAATCCGGCGTAGGCGGCCTTCAGGCACGTGGTTCGAGACGACCTCACCCGGCTCTAGCCCGGAGCGAATATCATCTCCAAGGTGTGGAGGCAACGGCCGTCTCCTTAAGCTAAGGCCGGACGAAAATCTGCGGATGCGGTCCATCCAAGGCAGACGGAGGTACCGGCCGCCTCGGTAAATAAAGCCCGGGCAAAAATCTGCGAACGGCCCGTCAAGGGTTCTGTCTCATCCAAGAAAGGGGTACCGGCCGCCTCAGAGGCCGGAGCGAAGGGGGCGAAAGGCTGTCGATGGGGAAGGATCGGGGCCACGGCTAATCTAGCGATGCCCGCGTCGGGCGGTCACTCCGACGAATGAGCGGGGCCGAATCCGGCGTAGGCGGCCTTCAGGCACGTGGTTCGAGACGACCTCACCCGGCTCTAGCCCGGAGCGAATATCATCTCCAAGGTGTGGAGGCAACGGCCGTCTCCTTAAGCTAAGGCCGGACGAAAATCTGCGGATGCGGTCCATCCAAGGCAGACGGAGGTACCGGCCGCCTCGGTAAACAGAGGCCGGGCGAAAATCTGCGAATGGTCCGTTAAGGATTCTCTCTCATCCAAGGAAGGGGTACCGGCCGCCTCTATTAACAGGCCGGAGCACAGGGGGCGAAAGGCTGTCGATGGGGAAGGATCGGGGCCACGGCTAATCTAGCGATGCCCGCGTCGGGCGGTCACTCCGACGAATGAGCGGGGCCGAATCCGGCGCGAGGCGGCCTTCAGGCACGTGGTTCGAGACGACCTCACCCGGCTCTAGCCCGGAGCGAAAAAAACACTCTTATAACCTGACCGACATGCGCCCATGACCCGCCTTGGTAGGGCCCCCACCGGCCCCGGCTACCGCCGGCGTTGGGTGGACGGTTCCTCCCCACTTGCGGGTCGCACTCCAGCGCTACGGCCGCCGCGCGAGGCGCGCGCCCCGCGCCGCCCGCGCAGGCCTAGCGCGAACCGTACGGCAGCGAAACCGAGACGCCCCGGCTCAACCTCACCCAGAGGCCATCCACGGAGGCCGAGCGCGCGATCCGACTTGCGGCACGCCACGTGGGCGTCCGCCGGCCGCGCCGGTCGACCGCGAAACCGATTTCTCAAAGACCACGCCCGAGTCCCAACCTCCGCACATATCCGCACACGCCTTCCCGACCACCGCGAAGCGGGAGGCGTCTATCGTGGCCGCCGGGGCGTCATGACCCCTCCGCGTGAGGCGTGCGGGCTCGGGGGGGCCGCAACGACCGAGTCTGACTCGGACGGGGCGCAGCTTCCCTCCCGGTCGCAGCATCAGCGCCGAACGCGCGACGTCACCAGCCCCCCGGAACGGTTCGTCGGGAGCGCGGCAATGGCCCACATCTCACCTCGCCAGCCGGCCGCAGCGGGCCGCGCCGAACCGAGTCTGACTCGGGGTGCGCACAGTCCCGTCTGGGTCACGGAGGCGACGAGCTGTGACCGCCACCGTCGCCCCTTCGTCCTTCCGGATCCCCCCAGCGCCGGCAAAACTCCGCATCCTGGCCGCATCGCGTGACCGGGCGGGCCGCAACGACCGAGTCTGACTCGGACGGGGCGCAGCTTCCCGCCTCGGGCCATCGCAAAGCGTGCCTCGCGCGGGCAAAGTCGCCGGCGCAGCGCCGCGCCCCTCGACAAGAGCGAGCCTCAGCCGGGCCGCGACGACCGAGTCTGACTCGGACGGAGCGCAGCTTCCCGCCTGGGTTACCGCTAGTCGCCGGGCCGACGGCGCCCATCCCCGGACCCCGCCGTTCCCTCGCGGTTTATCCTAAGCCGC
>NW_026061576.1:0-2500 GCF_024217435.2 Syngnathus scovelli
CCGAAAAGCGTCCGCCTCGGCTGGTTCCCGCGGTCGGCCGTAATAGGCGAAAATTCGGCCTCTTCCCCTGGAGCGACCTCCAAATTTGGGCGAAATTTTTTCTAAGTGCCTAAAGGTACCAGGGGTTTGGGTACCAGGGGTGCATTACCAACTGGTCTTTTGTCAACCCATGTACTTTTTCTAGAGTACATGGGTTGGTCCCCCCACTTAGTGTACTCATCACTTTACCCCCCTTTCGCAAAATATAGTCAGAACGAGCATGGGGGACGCAATTGTTTTCCATGCAAATCAATTGGGCCTGGTCCGAGCGCTGGTAACGGCCGCCAGCAAGCGTCCCCTGCTCGGATAGCAGAACTGAAGAAGGCACGGCACTTCCAGAGAGAGAGAGAAAATTTTCTAAGTGCCACATTTCTCAAAAATTTTCAAAGTGCCACATTTCTCAAAAAATTTCTAAGTGCCACATTTCTCAAAAAATTTCTAAGTGCCACATCTCTCAAAAAATTTCAAAGTGCCACATCTCTCAAAAACTTTCAAAGTGCCACATCTCTGAAAAACTTTCTAAGTGCCACGGCACGGCTGTGAAATATTCAAAGTCCTACAGGCATTGGCAGAATGCGCGGACGGCCGTCTGCTCCCGGCGGCCGCCGCGAAGCTACTACCCCCTCCCGGGGACGGCTGTCTGCTCCCGGCAGCCGTCCTTACCCCCCTCCCCCGTTTGCACCGCCTGAAGTTAGACCCGCCTTGGTAGGGCCCCCACCGGCCCCGGCTCGCCGGCGTTGGGTGGACGGTTCCTGCCCACTTGCGGGTCCCGGTCGCTTGGCAACCGACCGGGGAGGACCAGCCGCCTCCTTAAACACAGGCTGGAAGGGAAATCCGGTCAAGCTACGGAGGACCGGCCGCCTCCTTAAACACAGGCCGGAAGGGAAATCCGATCAAGCTACGGAGGACCGGTCGCCTCCCTAAACACAGGCCGGGCAAAAATCTGCGAATGGGCCCGTCAAGGGTAGTGGGTCATCCAAGGTGGGAGGTACCGGCCGCCTCCCTAAACACAGGCCGGGCAAAAATCTGCGAATGGGCCCGTCAAGGGTAGTGGGTCATCCAAGGTGGGAGGTACCGGCCGCCTCCTTAAACACAGGCCGGGCAAAAATCTGCGAATGGCCCGTCAAGGGTAGAAGGTCATCCAAGGAGGGAGGTACCGGCCGCCTCCTTAAACACAGGCCGGGCAAAAATCTGCGAATGGCCCGTCAAGGGTTGTTGGTCATCCAAGGAGGGAGGTACCGGCCGCCTCCTTAAACACAGGCCGGGCAAAAATCTGCGAATGGCCCGTCAAGGGTTGTTGGTCATCCAAGGAGGGAGGTACCGGCCGCCTCCTTAAACACAGGCCGGGCAAAAATCTGCGAACGGCCCGTCAAGGGTTCTGTCTCATCCAAGAAAGGGGTACCGGCCGCCTCAGAGGCCGGAGCGAAGGGGGCGAAAGGCTGTCGATGGGGAAGGATCGGGGCCACGGCTAATCTAGCGATGCCCGCGTCGGGCGGTCACTCCGACGAATGAGCGGGGCCGAATCCGGCGCGAGGCGGCCTTCAGGCACGTGGTTCGAGACGACCTCACCCGGCTCTAGCCCGGAGGATCGGAGGCAACGGCCGTCTCCTTAAGCTAAGGCCGGACGAAAATCTGCGGATGCGGTCCATCCAAGGCAGACGGAGGTACCGGCCGCCTCGGTAAATAAAGCCCGGGCAAAAATCTGCGAACGGCCCGTCAAGGGTTCTGTCTCATCCAAGAAAGGGGTACCGGCCGCCTCAGAGGCCGGAGCGAAGGGGGCGAAAGGCTGTCGATGGGGAAGGATCGGGGCCACGGCTAATCTAGCGATGCCCGCGTCGGGCGGTCACTCCGACGAATGAGCGGGGCCGAATCCGGCGTAGGCGGCCTTCAGGCACGTGGTTCGAGACGACCTCACCCGGCTCTAGCCCGGAGCGAATATCATCTCCAAGGTGTGGAGGCAACGGCCGTCTCCTTAAGCTAAGGCCGGACGAAAATCTGCGGATGCGGTCCATCCAAGGCAGACGGAGGTACCGGCCGCCTCGGTAAATAAAGCCCGGGCAAAAATCTGCGAACGGCCCGTCAAGGGTTCTGTCTCATCCAAGAAAGGGGTACCGGCCGCCTCAGAGGCCGGAGCGAAGGGGGCGAAAGGCTGTCGATGGGGAAGGATCGGGGCCACGGCTAATCTAGCGATGCCCGCGTCGGGCGGTCACTCCGACGAATGAGCGGGGCCGAATCCGGCGTAGGCGGCCTTCAGGCACGTGGTTCGAGACGACCTCACCCGGCTCTAGCCCGGAGGATCGGAGGCAACGGCCGTCTCCTTAAGCTAAGGCCGGACGAAAATCTGCGGATGCGGTCCATCCAAGGCAGACGGAGGTACCGGCCGCCTCGGTAAACAGAGGCCGGGCAAAAATCTGCGAACGGTCCGTCAAGGATTCTGTCTCATCCAAGAAAGGGGGTACCG
>NW_026061576.1:15000-23076 GCF_024217435.2 Syngnathus scovelli
CCACAAGGCGACCGCCACAAGGCGACAGCCACCATCCCCAAGCGCCACCCCCGACCGCCACCCCCCGACCGCCACCAGCCGACCGCCACAAGGCGACAGCCACCATCCCCAAGCGCCATCCCCGACCGCCACCCCCCGACCGCCACAAGGCGACCGCCACCAGCCGACCGCCACAAGGCGACAGCCACCATCCCCAAGCGCCACCCCCGACCGCCGCCCCCCGACCGCCCCAAGGCGACCGCCACCAGCCGACCGCCACAAGGCGACAGCCACCATCCCCAAGCGCCATCCCCGACCGCCACCAGCCGACCGCCACCAGCCGACCGCCACAAGGCGACAGCCACCATCCCCAAGCGCCATCCCCGACCGCCACCAGCCGACCGCCACAAGGCGACAGCCACCATCCCCAAGCGCCATCCCCGACCGCCACCAGCCGACCGCCACCAGCCGACCGCCACCAGCCGACCGCCACAAGGCGACAGCCACCATCCCCAAGCGCCACCCCCGACCGCCACCAGCCGACCGCCACAAGGCGACAGCCACCATCCCCAAGCGCCATCCCCGACCGCCACCAGCCGACCGCCACAAGGCGACAGCCACCATCCCCAAGCGCCACCCCCGACCGCCACCAGCCGACCGCCACCAGCCGACCGCCACAAGGCGACAGCCACCATCCCCAAGCGCCACCCCCGACCGCCACCAGCCGACCGCCACCAGCCGACCGCCACAAGGCGACAGCCACCATCCCCAAGCGCCATCCCCGACCGCCACCACCCGACCGCCACCAGCCGACCGCCACCAGCCGACCGCCACCAGCCGACCGCCACAAGGCGACAGCCACCATCCCCAAGCGCCACCCCCGACCGCCACCAGCCGACCGCCACAAGGCGACAGCCACCATCCCCAAGCGCCATCCCCGACCGCCACCAGCCGACCGCCACCAGCCGACCGCCACCGGCCGACCGCCACCGGCCGTTCGCGGTGTGCGCCGCCGTTCCCCAAGCACCCTCCGGGACGAAGCCGGAGCCGGAGAATAGCAGCGGCCGTGCGTAAAAGCTGCGGCCGGGCCTCGCGGAAGGTCCCCGGGCAGCGAGCTGCCGAGCCCCGGCCTCCAGCTTCCACCAGATAATAGGACCGGGCGCGCGCAAAAGCTGCGGCCGGGCCTGGCGGAAGGTCCTCGGGCATCCAGCGAGATCACACGGCCCCCACCGGAGGCGGCTAGCGCCTCCGTAGAGTAGTGCCGGCCCGTGGAAGCGGCCGCCCGTCAGCCTGCGTTGCCGCTGGTCGAAAAATGCACTAAGTGCCAAACCCCATTCATTTACAACGGCGTGTCCGCCAGAGGGCGCACTTCCCCCGGCGGACCAGCCGGCGGGGCTCGTTAGAGAGTGTATCCGCCTGGCAGTGCCTCCTGGACGGCCTGTATTCCGGACCGCGACCGCTAACTTACGGGAGCCTAAACGGCCCGCGGACCAGCCGGCGGGTCCTCCGTGAAAGCCTATCCGCCTGGCGGTGCCTCCTGGACGGCCTGGATTCCGGACCGCGACCGCTAACTTACGGGACCCTAAACGGCCCGCGGACCAGCCGGCGGCTCCTCCGTGAAAGCCTATCCGCCTGGCGGTGCCTCCTGGCCGGCCTGGATTCCGGACCGCCACCGCTCACTCGCGGGACCCTAATCGGCCCGCGGACCAGCCGGCGGATCCTCCGTGAAAGCCTATCCGCCTTCGCCGGTTCCCCGGCCGGCCACGGGTGGCGAGAATCCGGCCTCCTCGCCCGGAGCGCGCTTCGACTTGGGCGAAAAATGCACCAAGTGCCAAACCCCATTCATTTACAACGGCGTGTCCGCCAGAGGGCGCACTTCCTCCGGCCGGCGGGGCTCGTTAGAGAGCGCGTCCGCCTTGGCCGGTTCCCCGGCCGGCCACGGGTGGCGAGAATCCGGCCTCCTCGCCCGGAGCGCGCTTCGACTTGGGCGAAAAATGCACCAAGTGCCAAACCCCATTCATTTACAACGGCGTGTCCGCCAGAGGGCGCACTTCCTCCGGCCGGCGGGGCTCGTTAGAGAGCGCGTCCGCCTTGGCCGGTTCCCCGGCCGGCCACGGGTGGCGAGAATCCGGCCTCCTCGCCCGGAGCGCGCTTCGACTTGGGCGAAAAATGCACCAAGTGCCAAACCCCATTCATTTACAACGGCGTGTCCGCCAGAGGGCGCACTTCCTCCGGCCGGCGGGGCTCGTTAGAGAGCGCGTCCGCCTTCGCCGGTTCCCCGGTCGGCCGCGAACGGCGAAAAGCCGGCCTCTTCCCCCGGAGCCCGGTGGGCGAATTTTTTTTTTTTTTTTTTTTTTCAAAGTGCCAACGGCTCTCGCGCCGCGCTGCGTCCGCCTTCGCCGGTTCCCCGGTCGGCCCGAACGAGCGAAAATTCGGCCTCTTGCCCCGGAGCCCGGTCGGCGAATTATTTATTTATTTATTTATTTATTTATTTTTCCAAAGTGCCAACGGCTCTCGCGCCGCGATGCGTCCGCCTTCGCCGGTTCCCCGGTCGGCCACGAACGGCCAAAAATCGGCCTCTCCCCCCGGAGCCCGGTCGGCGAATTATTATTTATTTATTTATTTATTTATTTATTTATTTATTTTTCCAAAGTGCCAACGGCTCTCGCGCCGCGATGCGTCCGCCTTCGCCGGTTCCCCGGTCGGCCACGAAGTATTGCGCATGATTATACGCGATGTTAATATTTATTTAATTATTAAATAAATACATACATGTGTTTATTAATGATATACGCGATGTTAATATTTATTTAATTATTACCTATATTATGAATAAACTAACGGTGATTTTACACGATTTGACTACATACGTGACCGTGATATAGTGCCGAGGGCTCCCGCGCCGTCACGCGTCCGCCTTGGCACGGGTCGCCCGCGGCAGCGAGCGTTCGGCTCGCGGGGGTCCGCGGGGTGTTATTAGGGAGTGCGGCAGCCGTGCCGAGGCTCCGGCCGGCCGCCGGAAGTCCGGCGGGGGAGCGTCGGAGCTCCGCGAGGCCGGCCGGGGAGCCTCTTAGTCATCGCCCGCGCTCGCGGTGGTCCCGGTCGCTTAAAGTGCCACGGGAGGCGTAGCGATGCCAGTGAGTGTGCGCCAAGTGCGAGAGGCGGTGCATTTACGCGCCGTGTCCGCGAGAGGGAGGCAATTCCCCGTTGCGACCTCCGGGAGATCAGCGGGCCGTTCAAATCGCTTAGCCGGGGTGCCGGGAGCCTCCTCGGGCGTCGAGTTAGGAGGGGGGCGCGCGGAGAACCGGCCGGAGGTCCCCTGGAAGCTCAGCGGGCCGTGGGAAACGCTTGGCCGGGGTGCCGGGAGCCTCGGCCGGCTTAAAAGTGAGGAGGAAAGCGCGCGGAGAACCGGCCGGAGGTCCCCTGGAAACTCAGCGGGACGTGGGAAAAAGCTCAGCCGGGGTGCCGGAAGCCTCGGCCGGCTTAAAACGTGAGGAGGAAAGCACCGGGAGAACCGGCTGGAGGTCTTCTGGAAGCTCAGCGGGCCGTTCAAAACGCTTAGCCGAGGTGCCTGGAGCCTCGGCCGGCTTACAAGTGAGGAGGAAAGCGCGCGGAGAACCGGCCGGAGGTCCCCTGGAAGCTCAGCGGGCCGTGGGAAACGCTTGGCCGGGGTGCCTGGAGCCTCGGCCGGCTTAAAAGTGAGGAGGAAAGCGCGCGGAGAACCGGCCGGAGGTCCCCTGGAAGCTCAGCGGGCCGTGGGAAAAAGCTTAGCCGGGGTGCCGGAAGCCTCGGCCGGCTTAAAACGTGAGGAGGAAAGCATCGGGAGAACCGGCTGGAGGTCTTCTGGAAGCTCAGCGGGCCGCCGAAAACGCGTAGCCGAGGTGCCGGGAGCCTCCTCGGGCGTCAAAAGTGAGGAGCGACGCACCCCCGAGAACCGCCTGGGTCCTCCAGCCACCGTTGAAAAAGACGTCGAGTCAGGCTACCTTAAGAGAGTCACAGCTACTCCCGCCGTTTACCCGCGCGGAGCGTCATCGCCTCCGCGAACCGTCAAAAATAAATAAATACATGAATAAATGTCAAGTGAGCCTACCTTAAGAGAGTCGTAGTTACTCCCGCCGTTTGGCCGCTCAAAGTGTCATCGGAAGCGGACCCACGCAAGTAAGTGTGCGCAAAGTGCGAGAGGTGGTGTTTTTACTCGCCGCGTCCGCCAGAGGGAGGCAATTCCCCGCCGCGGCGGCACCGGCAGCTTCCGAGCGTCTCCCCGAGCGCTCGGAAGTCCGTGCGGGGGGGAGATGAGAGCCGTGCGAGGTACCAGGTGGAGCCGGACGGCGCGGTGCTTCCAAGCAGCCGATCCGCTGGGCTTGGAGCTATTTTCGGCCACTTGGCGCGCGAGCACGGCCTCCCGGCGGTGCCGGGGGGTGGTGCGCGAGCGCGCCGGCCGCCGGAGGTCCCGCGGAGGAGCGTCGGAGCTCCGCGAGGCCGGGGAGCCTCTCGGTAATCACCCGGGGCCGGCGGAGCGTTATTCGGCCGCTCTGCGCGCGCGCGCACGGCCTCCCGGCGGTGCCGGGGGGTGGTGCGCGAGCGCGCCGGCCGCCGGAGGTCCCGCGGAGGAGCGTCGGAGCTCCGCGAGGCCGGGGAGCCTCTCGGTAATCACCCGGGGCCGGCGGAGCGTTATTCGGCCGCTCTGCGCGCGCGCGCACGGCCTCCCGGCGGTGCCGGGGGGTGGTGCGCGAGCGCGCCGGCCGCCGGAGGTCCCGCGGAGGAGCGTCGGAGCTCCGCGAGGCCGGGGAGCCTCTCGGTAATCACCCGGGGCCGGCGGAGCGTTATTCGGCCGCTCTGCGCGCGCGCGCACGGCCTCCCGGCGGTGCCGGGGGGTGGTGCGCGAGCGCGCCGGCCGCCGGAGGTCCCGCGGAGGAGCGTCGGAGCTCCGCGAGGCCGGGGAGCCTCTCGGTAATCACCCGGTGGCCGGCGGAGCGTTATTCGGCCGCTCTGCGCGCGCGCACGGCCTCCCGGCGGTGCCGGGGGGTGGTGCGCGAGCGCGCCGGCCGCCGGAGGTCCCGCGGAGGAGCGTCGGAGCTCCGCGAGGCCGGGGAGCCTCTCGGTAATCACCCGGGGCCGGCGGAGCGTTATTCGGCCGCTCTGCGCGCGCGCGCACGGCCTCCCGGCGGTGCCGGGGGGTGGTGCGCGAGCGCGCCGGCCGCCGGAGGTCCCGCGGAGGAGCGTCGGAGCTCCGCGAGGCCGGGGAGCCTCTCGGTAATCACCCGGGGCCGGCGGAGCGTTATTCGGCCGCTCTGCGCGCGCGCGCACGGCCTCCCGGCGGTGCCGGGGGGTGGTGCGCGAGCGCGCCGGCCGCCGGAGGTCCCGCGGAGGAGCGTCGGAGCTCCGCGAGGCCGGGGAGCCTCTCGGTAATCACCCGGGGCCGGCGGAGCGTTATTCGGCCGCTCTGCGCGCGCGCGCACGGCCTCCCGGCGGTGCCGGGGGGTGGTGCGCGAGCGCGCCGGCCGCCGGAGGTCCCGCGGAGGAGCGTCGGAGCTCCGCGAGGCCGGGGAGCCTCTCGGTAATCACCCGGGGCCGGCGGAGCGTTATTCGGCCGCTCTGCGCGCGCGCGCACGGCCTCCCGGCGGTGCCGGGGGGTGGTGCGCGAGCGCGCCGGCCGCCGGAGGTCCCGCGGAGGAGCGTCGGAGCTCCGCGAGGCCGGGGAGCCTCTCGGTAATCACCCGGGGCCGGCGGAGCGTTATTCGGCCGCTCTGCGCGCGCGCGCACGGCCTCCCGGCGGTGCCGGGGGGTGGTGCGCGAGCGCGCCGGCCGCCGGAGGTCCCGCGGAGGAGCGTCGGAGCTCCGCGAGGCCGGGGAGCCTCTCGGTAATCACCCGGGGCCGGCGGAGCGTTATTCGGCCGCTCTGCGCGCGCGCGCACGGCCTCCCGGCGGTGCCGGGGGGTGGTGCGCGAGCGCGCCGGCCGCCGGAGGTCCCGCGGAGGAGCGTCGGAGCTCCGCGAGGCCGGGGAGCCTCTCGGTAATCACCCGGGGCCGGCGGAGCGTTATTCGGCCGCTCTGCGCGCGCGCACGGCCTCCCGGCGCCTCCGCGAACCGCCAAAATAAATGTCAAGTGAGCCTACCTTAAGAGAGTCACAGTTACTCCCGCCGTTTACCCGCGCGGAGCGTCATCGCCTCCGCGAACCGTCAAAAATAAATAAATACATGAATGAATAAATGTCAAGTGAGCCTACCTTAAGAGAGTCACAGTTACTCCCGCCGTTTACCCGCGCGGAGCGTCATCGCCTCCGCGAACCGTCAAAAATAAATAAATACATGAATAAATAGTCAAGTGAGCCTACCTTAAGAGAGTCGTAGTTACTCCCGCCGTTCGGCCGCTTAAAGTGCCACGGGAGGCGTAGCAATGCGAGTGAGTGTGCGCCAAGTGCGAGAGGCGGTGTATTTACTCGCCGTGTCCGCGAGAGGGAGGTAACTCCCCGTTGCGACCTCCGGGAGAGCAACGGGCCGCCGAAAACGCTCAGCCGAGGTGCTGGAAGCCTCGGCCGGCTCGCAAAGCGAGGCGCGAGGCACCGGGAGAACCGGCTGGAGGTCCCTCGGAAGCTCAGCGGGCCGTGGAGAAAGCTTAGCCGGGGTGCTGGAAGCCTCGGCCGGCTCACAAAGCGAGGCGCGAGGCACCGGGAGAACCGGCTGCAGGTCCCCTGGAAGCTCAGCGGGCCGTGGAGAAAGCTTAGCCGGGGTGCTGGAAGCCTCGGCCGGCTCACAAAGCGAGGCGCGAGGCACCGGGAGAACCGGCTGGAGGTCCCTCGGAAGCTCAGCGGGCCGTGGAGAAAGCTTAGCCGGGGTGCCGGAAGCCTCGGCCGGCTTAAAATGTGAGGAGGAAACCGGCTGGACGTCTTCTGGAAGATCAGCGGGCCGTGGAAAATGCTAAGCCGAGGTGCTGGTTGTCGAATAAGGCTCCGCCATCTCGTAGAAGGTGCTAATAAAGTTCATATCCGCTCGGCTGGAGGTAATTGGCCAGCGGACCGGCCGGCGGGACCTCCGTGACCGCCTATCCGCCTGCCGGTGGCTGCTGGCCGGCGTGCATTCCGGGCCGCGACCGCTAACTTACGGGACCCTAAATGGCCCGCGGACCAGCTGGCGGGACCTCCGTGACAGCCTACCCGCCTGGCGGTGGCTGCTGGCCGGCGCGGATTCCGGGCCGCGACCGCTAACTTACGGGACCCTAATTGGCCCGCGGACCGGCTGGCGGGACCTCCGTGAAAGCCCATCCGCCTGCCGGTGCCTCCTGGCCGGCGTGGATTCCGGGCCGCAACCGCTAACTTACGGGACCATAAATGGCCCGCGGACCAGCTGGCGGGACCTCCGTGACCGCCTATCCGCCTGGCGGTGCCTCCTGGCCGGCCTGGATTCCGGGCCGCGACCGCTCACCTACGGGACCCTAAATGGCCCGCGGACCAGCCGGCGGGACCTCCGTGACAGCCTACCCGCCTCCCGGTGGCTGCTGGCCGGCGCGGATTCCGGGCCGCGACCGCTAACTTACGGGACCCCAATTGGCCCGCGGACCAGCCGGCGGGACCCCCGTGACCGCCTATCCGCCTTGGCCGGTTCCCCGGCCGGCCACGGATGGCGAGAATCCGGCCTCCTCGCCCGGAGCGCTCGTCGGCTTCGGCGAAAAATGCACTAAGTGCCAAACCCCATTCATTTACAACGGCGTGTCCGCCAGAGGGCGCACTTCCCCCCGCGGACCGGCCGGCGGGACCTCCGTGACCGCCTATCCGCCTGGCGGTGGCTGCGGGCCGGCGCGAATTCCGGGCCGCGACCGCTAACTTACGGGACCCCAATTGGCCCGCGGACCAGCCGGCGGGACCTCCGTGACCGCCTATCCGCCTGCGCTGGTTCCCCGGTCGGCGTGGATTCCGGACCGCGACCGCTAAATTACGGGACCCAAATTGGCCCGCGGACCAGCCGGCGGGACCTCCGTGACCGCCTATCCGCCTCCGCTGGTTCCCCGGTCGGCGTGGATTCCGGACCGCGACCGCTAAATTACGGGACCCAAAATGGCCCGCGGACCAGCCGGCGGGACCTCCGTGACCGCCTATCCGC
>NW_026061577.1:0-22928 GCF_024217435.2 Syngnathus scovelli
AGACCACTCCCCCCCCACACGAGCAGCCCCTGCGCCTCTCTGCCGATGGTGTGAGGAGGGCGCTTGCCGCTATTGACACCCGTAAGGCGGCGGGCCCTGACAACATCCCGGGTCGAGCGCTGAAGGACTGCGCTGGGGAGCTGTCGGGTGTCTTCACGGACATCTTTAACGTTTCCCTGCAGCAGGCCATCGTCCCCTCGTGTTTCAAGGCTGCCACCATCGTTCCTGTGCCGAAGAAACCTGCACCGTCCTGCTTCAATGACTACCGCCCTGTGGCACTGACGCCCATCATCATGAAGTGCTTTGAGCGGCTGGTCGTGGAGCACATCAAGTCCATTCTCCCCTCCACCATTGACCCTTTCCAGTTTGCGTACCGTGCCAAGCGGTCCTCTGAGGATGCCATCTGCTCTGCCCTCCACTCGGCCCTCACCCATCTGGAGAGAAAGGACTCATATGTGAGGTTGCTGTTTGTGGACTTCAGCTCTGCCTTCAACACCATTGTGCCGCAGTGACTCATCTGCAAACTCGACGAGCTGGGCCTCAGTACCTCCCTCTGCAACTGGATACTGGACTTCCTCTGTCAGAGGCCTCAGGTGGTGCGTGTTGGCGACAAAATCTCCGCCGGCATCACGCTGAGCACGGGGGCCCCCCAGGGCTGCGTGCTCAGTCCATTACTCTTCACCCTGCTGACGCATGACTGCACTGCGACCTACAGCGACAACCGCATAGTGAAGTTTGCTGACGACACGACTCTGGTGGGTCTCATCGCAAAGGGCGACGAGACTCGGTACAGGTCGGAGGTTGACCTTCTGACCACGTGGTGCAGGGACAACAACCTCCTGCTGAACGTTAATAAGACCAAGGAAATCATTGTTGACTTCCGGAAGTGTCACACAACACCTGCCGCTGATCATCGATGGTGCTGTGGTGGAGAGGGTGAGCTGCACCAAGTTCCTGGGGGTGCACATCAGTGAGGACCTCTCCTGGTCCGCAAACACCTCGTCACTGGCAAAGAAAGCTCAGCGCCGCCTGTACTTCCTGCGGAAGCTCAGGCGTGCATGTGCTCCTCAGGCAGTCCTGTCTACATTCTACCGTGGCACTATTGAGAGCGTCATCACCAGTTGCATCGCTGTCTGGGGTGGTAACTGCACTGAACAGAACTTGAAGGCCCTGCAGCGCATAGTGAATACGGCTGGTAAGATTATTGGTGCTTCGCTCCCCTCCCTGAAGGACATTTACACCTCCCATCTCGCCCGCAAGGCAACCTCGATTGCCAGAGATGTGAGTCACCCGGCTCACTCTTTGTTTGACCTTCTGCCCTCTGGGAAGAGGTACAGGAGCCTGCGCTCCCGCACCACCAGACTTGCCAACAGCTTCTTTCCCCAGGCTGTTAGGGCCCGGAACTCGCTACCCCCTTCTGCGTAGCGTGTGGCACTGTTGCGCTATTTTCGGGAATGTCTGCTGTACGCGCACTTGCTCCTTTTTTTTCTGCTCCTCTTATTTATTTATTTATTGTTGTGTTATTGATTCATTATTTATTCAGCACGCTTTTGTTATACTTGTTACTTGTTTGTCTGTTGTGAGCCATGTCTTGTCACCGTGGGATAGGGGGGAACGAAATTTCGGTTTCTTTGTGTGTCTTTGGCATGTGGAGAAATTGACAATAAAGCTGACTTTGACTTTGACTTTGACTTTGATGAGGCTTGGCAACGCCCATGCCTCACACCTTGACAAACTTTTTGGGAGAATGCGTTCTTTACTACATACGATTCCATCATCATTTAATTTGACTTTCTTTCCAAAACGCTTCTCAATTTCTCAGTTCACACATCTTCTACATGTGTTACTGGTTCTCCAGTTTTTTTCTCCAGTTAATTATCAATCCAAAAGCTACGTGTTTCTTTCTAACATTCAACCTGCTCAAAATCATTCTTTCATCAAAGTCGCTCTACTAATTTTCCATAGTAGTCGCCAACAACTTCAACCATTCAACCTGTAATTTCTTTTCATTCAGGCTATCATTCATCAATGTTCATTTGCATCTCACACGCAGTCTCCAAAAAGGAGTCTTTCTATCACATTGGTCCCAATTCATCCAAGCTCACCACACAACATTCATATATCATTTTCAACTCAGGTTTCCTGGTAGAATAATCCACCAATTCAAAAAAACTTAACTAAAACAAACAATTGGCAAATTAATCTGAATTTTTTCTTTGTTTTTACATTTGAAGAACTCAATCTCTCAGATTTAGCTTGCATTTAGAATTTTGTATAATCTTATAACACAACCAATCAATTATTCCTATTAAATGTAGCATTGCAAAATCTTAAATTCACAATTTAGCTTCTCCCAATTCCTGAAAGCATGTTCTGTTGTTTTGTTA
Source organism: Syngnathus scovelli (assembly GCF_024217435.2). Lineage (NCBI taxonomy): Eukaryota > Metazoa > Chordata > Actinopteri > Syngnathiformes > Syngnathidae > Syngnathus > Syngnathus scovelli. The sequence goes on from NW_026061577.1 coordinate 2,388, forward strand.
ACTCCGAATTTCTCATGAGGGCTTGACACTAACATGCACTAGTGTGGATTAGTTTCTGCTTGCAAACAGATTTCTCTCTTTTTCCTCTCATTTTTATCTTTCAAAATCATTTCTGTTCTGCGGTGCAAATTGGATAGACCACAGTCTAGCAATTTTTTTTTTACTAAAACTTTAGCCAATGTTCATCATTTTAACATATACGCACACACATGCACAGCTCTCGCGTGCGGAAGGTAGGTCTCAGCAACAATGATTCGTCACAGGCTGGCCATTTCCAGTGGTCGATCATGAGCTGGTCCCTCCCATGCACACGAGGACAGCACATCCATCCATCCATCCATCCATCCATCTTCTTCCGCTTATCCGGGGTCGGGTCGCGGGGGCAACAGCTTCAGGAGGGACTCCCAGACTTCCCTCTCCCCAGCCACTTCATCCAGCTCATCCCGGGGGATCCCAAGGCGTTCCCAGGCCAGCTGAGAGACATAGTCTCTCCAGCGCGTCCTGGGTCGTCCCCGGGGTCTCCTACCGGTGGGACATGCCCGGAACACCTCCCCAGGGAGGCGTCCAGGAGGCATCCTGATAAGATGCCCGAGCCACCTCATCTGGCTCCTCTCAACGTGGAGGAGTAGCGACTCTACTCCGAGTCTCTCCCGGATGACCGAGCTTCTCACCCTATCTCTAAGGGAGAGCCCGGACATCCTGCGGAGAAAACTCATTTCGGCCGCTTGTATCCGAGATCTCGTTCTTTCGGTCACGACCCATAGCTCGTGACCATAGGTGAGGGTAGGAGCGTAAATCGACCGGTAAATTGAGAGCTTTGCCTTTTGGCTCAGCTCTCTCTTCACCACAACGGACCGGTACAGGGTCCGCATTACTGCCGACGCTGCACCGATCCGCCTGTCGATCTCACGCTCCATCCTCCCCTCACTCGTGAACAAGACTCCAAGATACTTGAACTCCTCCACTTGGGGCAGGATCTCATCCCCGATCCGGAGAGGGCATTCCACCCTTTTCCGATCGAGGACCATGGACACGGATTTGGAGGTGCTGACCCTCATCCCGACCGCTTCACACTCGGCTGCGAACCGTTCCAGCGAGAGCTGGAGATCACGGCCTGAAGAAGCCAACAGCACCACGTCATCTGCAAAAAGCAGAGACGCGATGCTGAGGTCCCCAAACCGGACCCCCTCAACGCCTCGGCTGCGCCTAGAAATTCTGTCCATAAAAATTATGAACAGAATCGGTGACAAAGGGCAGCCTTGGCGGAGTCCAACCCTCACTGGGAACGAATCCGACTTACTGCCGGAAATGCGGACCAGACTCTGGCATCGGTGATACAGGGACCGAACCGCCCTTATCAGTTGGCTCGGCACCCCGTACTCCCGAAGCACCCTCCGCAGAACCTCCCGAGGGACACGGTCGAACGCCTTCTCCAAGTCCACAAAACACATGTGGACTGGTTGGGCAAACTCCCATGCACCCTCGAGGATCCTGCCGAGGGTGTAGAGCTGGTCCACTGTTCCACGGCCAGGACGAAAGCCACACTGCTCCTCCTGAATCCGAGGTTCGACCTCCCGACGGACCCTCCTCTCCAGCACCCCTGAATAGACCTTACCAGGGAGGCTGAGGAGTGTGATTCCCCTGTAATTGGAACACACCCTCCGGTCCCCCTTCTTAAAGAGGGGAACCACCACCCCAGTCTGCCAATCCAGAGGCACTGTCCCCGATGTCCACGCAACGTTGTAGAGGCGTGTCAGCCATGACAGCCCCACAACATCCAGAGCCCTTAAGAACTCTGGGCGGATCTCATCCACCCCCGGGGCCTTGCCACCGAGGAGTTTTTTAACTACCTCAGTGACTTCGACCCCAGAGATTGGAGAATCCGCCTCAGAGTCTCTAGGCCCTGCTTCCTCAATGGAAGGCGTGTAGGTGGAATTGAGGAGGTCTTCGAAGTATTCTCCCCACCGACTCACGACGTCCCGAGTCGAGGTCAGCAGCACGCCATCCCCACTGTAAACAGTGTTGACGTTGCACTGCTTCCCCCTCCTGAGACGCCGGATGGTGGACCAGAATTTCCTCGAAGCCGTCCGAAAGTCATTCTCCATGGCCTCACCGAACTCCTCCCACGCCCGGGTTTTTGCCTCAGCAACCGCCGAAGCCGCGTTCCGCTTGGCCATCCGGTACCTGTCAGCTCCCTCCGGAGTCCCGCAGGCCAAAACGGCCCGATAGGACTCCTTCTTCAGCTTGACGGCATCCCTTACCGCCGGTGTCCACCAGCGGGTTCGGGGGTTGCCGCCACGACAGGCACCAACGACCTTACGGCCACAGCTCCGGTCGGCCGCCTCAACAATGGAGGCGCGGAACATGGTCCACTCAGACTCAATGTCCCCCGCCTCCCCCGGGACGTGGGAAAAGCTCTGCCGGAGGTGGGAGTTGAAGCTCTTCCTGACAGGAGATTCTGCCAGACGTTCCCAGCAGACCCTCACAGAGCGTTTGAGTCTGCCAGGTCGGACCGGCATCTTCCCCCACCATCGGAGCCAACCCACCACCAGGTGGTGATCAGTTGACAGCTCCGCCCCTCTCTTCACCCGAGTGTCCAAAACATGCGGCCGCAAATCCGATGACACGACTACAAAGTCGATCATCGAACTGCGGCCTAGGGTGTCCTGGTGCCAAGTGCACACATGGACACCCTTATGTTTGAACATGGTGTTCATTATTGAAAATCCGTGTCGAGCACAGAAGTCCAACAATAGAACACCGCTCGGGTTCAGATCAGGGGGGCCGTTCCTCCCAATCACGCCCTTCCAGGTCTCACTGGCATTGCCCACGTGAGCATTGAAGTCACCCAGTAGAACGATAGAGTCCCCAGAAGGAGCGCTCTCCAGCACTTCCTCCAGGGACCCCAAGAAGGGTGGGTACTCTGAGCTGCTGTTTGGTGCATAGACACAAACAACAGTCAGGACCCGTCCCCCCACCCGAAGGCGGAGGGAGGCTACCCTCTCGTTCACCGGGGTGAACCCCAATGTGCAGGCGCCCAGCCGGGGGGCAATAAGTATACCCACACCTGCTCGACGCCTCTCACCGTGGGCAACTCCAGAGTGGAAGAGAGTCCAGCCCCTCTCGAGAGGGCTTGTACCGGAACCCAAACTGTGTGTGGAGGCTAGTCCGACTATATCTAGTCGGAATCTTTCTGCCTCACACACCAGCTCGGGCTCCTTTCCAGCCAGAGAGGTGACATTCCATGTCCCAAGAGCCAGCTTCTGCAGCCGGGGATCAGACCGCCAAGGTCCCCGCCTTTGGCTGCCGCCCAGCTCACATTGCACCCGACCCCTTCGGCCCCTCCCACAGGTGGTGAGCCCATGGGAAGGGGGACCCACGTTTCCATTTCGGGCTATGCCCGGCCGGGCCCCATGGGCGAAGGCCCGGCCACCAGACGCTCGCCTTCGAGCCCCGCCTCCAGGCCTGGCTCCAGAGGGAGGCCCCGGTGACCCGCGTCCGGGCGAGGGAAAACTAAGTCCATTTATATCACTCATCATAAGGGGCTTGTGAGCCGTGCTTTGTCTGGCCCCTCACCTAGGACCCGTTTGCCATGGGTGACCCTACCAGGGGCATGAAGCCCCCGACAACATGGCTCCTAGGATCATAGGGGCACGCAAACCCCTCCACCACGATAAGGTGACGACTCGCGGAGGGGGAGGACAGCACATTCTAATTTTATTTATTTATCTTCTAGAAGCAAGTTGCATTTCTTTACCACTTGATTTGCATATTTTAACTTCAGTGTAACACAATTTGATCCCTATTCATTTGTAATTGGGCCTACAAACAGCATTGTCATACTTCTTGTGTGGACAGGGGCTCTAACAATCTAAAACGATTTGCGATAACCTGACAATGACATGTTTTGCTGTCATATGGGAGAGGTTTCAGATCTTTTAAATTTCGATACATGATTTGCATAGGACCGGAAACTCCTCTTGCCCCTTGCTTGAGCCGCGGCTTGAGCTGCGGCCTTGCACCTGCTCACAGGGGCCTTATTGTCTCCTGGTCTGACAAACACTTGTGACCGCATCAGTTTTCATCTTTCTAGCTTTTGTCTCTTGAATTCGTTCTCATCTCTTTGTGAAGATTTCAACCACACTCTAGCACTTCTACCACTTCAGCATGTATTACATACAATTAAGAAATCTACTTGCCATGAACTTCTCGTTTTAAAGAAGAGCAGAGCAAGAGATTTACCGTTCTTATTTCCCATCTTGATTTTAGTAGCTTAAGGTTTTACAATTTTTTTTAATTTTTTTTTCTTTGAGGATCCTCAATGCAGGTTTAAATTGACCTTTCGACAGATTACTAGCCTGTTTTATTGCCGTGGATCAACGCTAGAACTGCTTCTTAGTCAATTTATCCTACCAGTCACACACTCAATCACACAAGTTATCCCTGCCTACGCGAAGTCCTCCTTTTAAAAAAAAGGAGCTGCTTCATCCAGTGAGGGGACTCTACAACACCCCCCACCTTCCCTGGGAACTAAAGACAAAAGTCCTTGTCCCCTGCCCTGCCAACGCGAAGTCCTCCTTTTTTAAAAAAAAGGAGCTGCTTCATCCAGTGAGGGGACTCTACAACACCCCTCACCTTCCCTGGGAACTAAAGACAAAAGTCCTTGTCCCCAGCCCTGCCAACGCGAGGTTGTACTCCCTAGAACAGTGGTCGTCAAATAATGATTCACGGAGGTACTGAGATTTTAAAACAGTTTGAGACCCACTGCTCCAAAAGAGACACCTCATCCAGAGGGGGACTCTACAACACCCCCTCCTTCCACAAAACTTATTCCTGTGCACTTCTTCCTTTTTACGCGTTTCACAAGCAACAACACAATCACACAACTTCAGGCCTTTAACTTACTTGTCCCCTGGTTCGTTGCACTGCCGGGTCCCGTCAATCCACCTCTGTCAGACGAAGGCAGACCTAAGATGCTGGCCCAGCGAAGAATTCTCTTCCCAGGACTTTCTCCTCCAGGTCCTCTTAATGGATGCTGGCTTGTCGACAATGCAGCACGTCCTCCTTCGCCGGTCAGATAGTGGGTATGAGGATCCCGGGTTTCGGCACCAAAATGTTAGAGATTTGCTCACTCCAACTTATTTTGCAAGAACCACACGGGAGACAAGTAAGTCCTTTTGGACACCTGCAGGTGGAGAGTCCATCCGTTGCTGTGCGTGCAGCGATGATCGAAATGGAGGTCTGAAAAGTCTCCTTCCTGCAAGGGCATATTTATTAGGAGGAACAGAGTGGGGGTGAGAGTGGACAGGTTTGGTGAACCCCCGGCCTCTGGTAAGATCAGAGCAGGGGGTGTTTTACGATGTTGTGGGAAACAGAACAACTTTGATTGCTTCCTCTGCAGCTGGTCACTCAAGCAGAGGAAGCAATCACTTTACTTTACTACGTTGTGAGAGCAAGACAAGATTGGTTAATCATTATAGTCTACATTCCAACATAATCCTACGATAAAGATAACCTGGAAAACCCTAACAGTCAATGTAGTCAAACAAGATGCCCTCCTTACCTATCCCCACGCCGAGTTCGGTTACGTCAGGCACGTATGTGCTGCCCGGGCAGCACCAGGGCATCTTGCTGTGAGCCAGTTCGCCCACCCGATGTTCATGCCGGCCCTCGTTGCCCAGGGCACTGCGTACGTACTGCTGGTTCTCGGAATCCCAGTTGACAAGTACCTTGAGTACTTTCTTTACGCCCGCAACATGCACTACGCCCACCACCGAGCTGCTGCCCTGGGATGCTAGTTGGGAGAACATTTTCCTTACGCCGGGTGTCGGTACAGGCAGTAGGGATTATGACAGGTATTCCAGAAGTAGCAGGACTTGTCTCGACACCATGCAAAGTAGTTTTGTATAATGCGTCTGCGATGGTCTGGGTCCCTGGGCCACTGAGAGCTGGGCACCACGTGTGCAAACGGTACTCGGCACACGGGACAGCGCCGCTCACTGCCCACCTTCTTCGAGGACCTGGCCCACCTGCACAGGCACGTGTAGCAGAAGGAATGCGCGCACGTAGCCACCACTGAAAAACGATTGTCTGGCTTGCTTGTAATACACTCAAAACAAATGGCGCACTCCATTTTATTAAAACATCATGGACCCCATCAGCCAGCTGCCTGACACCTCAGCTAAGCCGAGTAATATCGAGAAGCGCGTGTTCAAATTTCTGGATAGCATGGCCAAGGTGGGTCCGCACGGAGACTGTGCGGTGGTCGTGCAGCTCATCGTCGTGCCGTGCCTGGCCTACATGGCCTCAGAGCTCGTACCCTCGGAACAACAGTCGCTGCGCATCGGCGTATTTGTTGTGGCGTTGCTGGCCGAGGCTGCCCTTTCGAAAGTATTATAAAAGACGCAATGTTTTATCTTGTGATGTGCTCGCTGGTGTGGGCCATCGTATGTTACAACTACCGTGCCATCGCGCGCAATCTTCGCATGTGCATGACCATTGCATTTTTCATGATACCCACCAAGGCCCAAATGATGTGGCTCAACTACAACAAGCAAATGGTCGTCTACGCCCTGCACTCTGGTAACCAGATCTACGTCGACGCTGTGGGTCGTTACACCCGCTGCAAGGTGGTACTTAAGCGGGACCCCCGACCCCTGTGCATTGTGCACATTGCCACTGACAGAGACGTCACCCCCGAATATGAGCCAGTCTTTAGGTGGCAACAGGTTATGCCCCCAGGTTACCGGGTCGACTTTGTTAGTAGCACGCCGCAAACGGACAGCGGCTAATGGACTTGTTGAGCGACCTGGGCCTGTAATACTTGTTTTCATTGCGCGCTAGCTCCACCACGGGGTGACAACCACCGTTGCGCACAATATTGTATGCATACTGATTTAACAGGTTCCTGTTGCTGGGAATGTAACACACTGGGCTGCGGTCGCGCGGGTCAAACACAGGAGCGCCCTAGAGGGCGGCCAACATACCCAGAGACGGAGCAGACATTTTTTTAACAACTTTAATTCTTTAAAAACATGGATCAGATCATTGCTAGCAAACAAAAGTCTATGCTTGTTGGTGGTGTGGCCCTGGGCGTTATTGCCCTGGCTGTCGTCAGGGTGTACCGCTCGGGGGCGCCTCCCTGCGCCATGGAGCCCATGCTGTGGTTATCTCTGTCTGGCGCTTCCTTGGTGATCTTGGCCCAACTGGTTTACGGTTACTATGGGCAAAAGAAACCGGGCACAATGTAGATGCGGCTTGCTCCGGTGGGTCCTTCATCTGGCAGTACTCTCCTACTACGTGGGTCACGTAATCGCCGGTACACTCACACGTTCCTACACAACACTTTGTGAGGGGCTGTATGTCGTAGGAGCACGTACAATGCTGGGTCTTTCCTAGAAACGGCATCTGACACTGTACACAGTCTGCCATACACCACACAAGCATAGTCATGAACTGCTTCAGTAGCATACGCAGCAGGCTCTCGTGTGGACAGGACAGTGCCGCGGGCTCATCCGTCGTGACGACGGAAGTCGGCTCCTCGGTGCCGTCTATAACCAGGTGCGTACTAAAGGGACCGTAGGTACAGTTAACGTATACCTCACCAACGGGGTGGTCAATGTACGCGCTGGTAGAGTGTTGATCGTCTCTCTCGTACGTGACATTGGCTGTCCCTGTTACTTTCAGCATGGCCGTGTAATCTCCAGGGCAATTAGAGCCGTCGGCCGAGCATGTGTACTTACATGTGTACTTACATGTTCCCTGGCACCCGGGCGACCTGGCCAACGACAACATCTGATTGTACGTGCACATGGTACGTCTGTGTGTGGTGATGTACATGCTGCCGTTAGTATTGCGGTGACCGCACGCCAGATAGTTGCCTTCCTTGTAAGGGCCCACACCCTCCAGGCCCTCGGACCAATGTCCATCGACTCTTACCATAGGAACCTTGGCGTGCGTGGACTCTTTACACAATATGTGGCAGTCCTCCATCGTGTGGCCACATGTTACAGACCCCACGGGCAATTGGTGCTCTGAGCCATGCATCCATTGGAAGCACATGTATCGGAGAGCGGTGCCCCCGTACCCACGCATGATAAACACATGGTCTAACAGGCAACTGGTCTGCAGTAAAACGTACTCCCTGTGATAGGTGTAGCACTCTGTGTCTTCGGGTGGTGTCTCGGTGCTGGGATCGTCATACTGGTTCAAGTTGTTCTGCAGAACGCCGTGGCTCCAGCGCGTTTCCGACACGGTCCAGTTGTACGTGTAGCCCTCGCGACGTCGACATGACACATATATGGACGTGTTGCCCAACATGTACATGCCCGCGTGTACGACGTATTCCACCGGCCCTGTCTCCGCGGTTGACACCCCAGCAGCACAGGACCCATTGAGCGCCAGGCAGCAGCCCGTACCGTTGACAGCCTCAGATTCTGTGAGCTCCTTGGGTCCCGTGACGTTGTGGGTAGGCTCCAATGTGTTGGTATCGACCCACATGAGGGACAGCCCTTCCGTTGATAACCTGTAATCCATAGTACACGCCATCATCAGGGTATTATTGATCAGAGACAAGGTTACATTAGGGGTGTAGCTGTCGGTAGCCACCGCTACCGACAGCACAACAGCAAGCACTAGCGACCGCATGCTTGTTCTGTAGCTGTAGTATTGTGATGTGTTTACATTCAAAACAACACAACCATAAAATGGGAGCGGCGCAGTCTTTTAATGGGGTTGACACCATCCTGAAGGCCGTGGCCACTGCGGCGTCCGACATAGCAAACACTAACAACGTGTCCGTGGACGCTTCTCAGATGATCAACATTTCGCACGTTAGGGGGGATGTACTCATCAAGGGCCTAACCATGCAACAGACGGTGACTGTGAATCTAAACACAGTCATGACCGCCCTAACCGACCAACAGACGCAGCAGAGGATTCTGAACGATGTGGCGCAGCAGGCGGCCGCCGTTGTCAGTGGCCTCAACTTCGGGCAGTACGCATCTGCTACCAACGCGGTTAAGCAGTTTGTAGATGTGTCGTCACGCATCCTCAACACCATGACCCAGACATGCAAGGGAGAAGTGAACAGTACACAGACCATATCTGTAAACAACGTGACTGGGAATGTGGTTATTGAAGACTCTGTGCTGAGTATTTTTGTCAATGCCCTGGTCACGTGCCTACAGGACGCCACAGCCACAAGCAGCAGTGTTCAGGACGTGGTCAACAAACTAGAGCAGCTGGCCACCGCCAAAGCCGAGGGATTCGACCTGTGGCAGCTGGCGGCCGCCTTGGCCGCCCTCCTAGTGGGTGTGCCCGTGGCCACGGGAGCCGTGCTGGGACGCTGCGGAGTGATCGGAATAGTCCTGTTGGTGGGAGGCCTGGGGCTAGTGGCCTATGCATACAGGTTCATGTGCAGGCAGGCGAGCATAGCCGGGCCCGTGGCTTACCCTCATGCGGTAACGCCTGCTAACCTGGGCCAAGCGCAAAAGGTCACAGGTATCACCCTACCCGCCGCCGTGGCTATGCTCAACGAGGGCCAGATGGTGTACCACCAACGCTACACGGCCGACGTAAACGGTGAGCCCGTGCTCATGCCCAAGGCCGAAGCGTACATGATGCCCGCGGGCGGGCCTGCCGCTGTCAGGCCCATGATCCGTTACAAACTGAACTTGGCCACCGACGACAAGGAGGACCCTAAGGCGTCCCACACCACGAGCAGCATGAGGCCCGGTGACGCCTACCTGCACAGCACTAGCGGCACGTACTACGTGCTGGACGAGCAGGACTGGAACAGGCGGGGTAAAGTGCAGGACGTTGACCCCAACAAGCTCCGCGAGGCCACCAAGTTCGGATGGGGCCACGGTGCGGCTATGGCCGGCTACGACGTCTGGATCATGTTCTACCTTAATAGGTCCCGTCTTAACCACACTATCCGTGTCAAAGATGCAGACGGCAACTGGCAGAGTTTACCTGGCAGGCTCAACGTGGACATACCCAGCAACCCCAACACTATCGTGGTCATGGGCAAGCCATGTGACGTGATGCCCACCCAAGCGACCATGGGTACGGGCGCGGCGGTGGCCGGGGTGGGACTGTTGTTGTTGCTCAGCGCCAGCTTCCAGAAAGACAAGGCAGGAAAAACGGAACCACCGTAATATAAAAATATAATGTCAGCAATCTCGGGCGCAAATGTGACCAGCGGTTTCATCGACATCGCCGCCTACGATGCCATGGAGACTCTGCTCTATGGCGGCGACAACGCCGTCACCTATTTTGCCCGGGAGACTGTGCGTTGCTCGTGGTACAGCAAACTACCTGTTACACTGTCCAAGCAAACCGGTATGGCCAACTTTGGCCAGGAGTTCAGCGTGACAGTGGCCCGCGGTGGGGACTACCTGCTCAACGTGTGGCTGTGCGTTAAGCTACCAGCCCTGACAGTTAGCAAGCAGAACAGCAGGATCCGCTGGACGGACAACCTGATGCACAACTTAGTGGAGGAGGTATCAGTCTCCGTCAATGACCTGGTTGCCCAGACACTGACCAGTGAATTTCTGGACTTTTGGAGCTCGTGCATGATGCCCGGGTCCAAGTCGTCTGGGTGCCATAAGATGATTGGCATGAGGAGCGACCTGGTCGGAGGCATCCAAAATAATGCCATACTACCTGGTCATTATCTGAACCTACCCATCCCTCTGTTCTTCACCAGGGACACTGGGCTTGCGCTACCAACCGTGGCACTACCCTACAACGAGGTGCGCATCCACTTCAAGCTGAGGAAGTGGGAGGACCTGCTCATCGCCCAGGATAATAACACCATGGCCATCGGGCCCGTAGTAGCCGCCGACCTGAGCAACGTCACCCCATCCCTGTCCGAAGTGTCCGTAATGGGCACCTACGCCATTCTGACTAGCGAGGAGCGTGAGAGCGTGGCCCGGTCCAGCCGCACCATGCTCATCGAGCAGTGCCAGGTGGCCCCCCGAGTGCCGGTGAACCCCCAGGACAACTCCTTGGTCCACCTGGACCTGAGATTCAGCCACCCGGTCAAGACACTTTTATCACTATAATCGCAGACAACAGGGTAGTGCTACCAGCCCTGGCCACAAACCCCTTGTCCGAGGTGTCTCTCATCTACGAGAACGCCGCCAGGCTGTACCAAATGGGAGTGGACTACTTTACCTCGGTGAACCCCTACTACTTTGCACCCAGTATGCCCGAGATCGACGGCGTCATGGTCTACTGCTACACCCTTGATATGGGCAGCGTCAATCCCATGGGCTCCACTAACTACGGACGCCTGTCCAACGTCACTCTGGCCTGTAAAGTGTCGGACAACGCCCGCACCACAGCTGTGGGTAACGGACCCAACACCTCCGGCTACAGCGTTGCACAGAAGTTTGAGCTTGTAGTTATCGCAGTCAACCACAACATTATGAAGATTGCCGACGGCACAGCAGGCTTCCCCATCCTGTAAATGGCCGCAACACCGTAGCACGTACGTAAATAGGCACGGGGTCGTGTCCACATCATGGAACGTACACACATTCCATGGTGTGGACACGGCCCCGTGCCACCGGAAGATTTGAAATGCACCGCCCGGTGCGTGTATGTGCATCCCAGTCATCGCCATGGACTGTCCTGTGTATCTCACCACTATGACTGTTGGGTTTACAACATTTATCTGAAATCAATCTCAGAGGCGGTAGGTCTTTTTGGCTTAGCGTTTTCTTCTGCGCAGAAGGGCGCACCCCAAACACACGCAGCAAGTGTGGCTGAGAATACGCGCTCTGCTCGAATTTAGCCGTGCCTTTTATTGAGAGAGAAACAAAGGGGGAAGTGTACATGGTCGAGTAGGTTTCCAGACAGGAAGAACATTCCATAGTTATATCCCATTACCCCAGAACACAGGGGGTACTCTTATGGAGTGGGCAGTATGGACGTCTCATGACCATTAGCTCAACAAAGACGTAGTCTTTAGTGCCTCTGGGAATACATTGCTGTGCCGTACTCATGACCTTTGTCCGCTTCAGCCGTCCCATGACAATCTCATGATCTGCACATGTCTAGCTAACTGTGGGGCTTATTGTATAGCGCGGCTAATGACTGCCATATACCCCCAAGTCATTTTCACGAGGCCAGATTGGTCACATACTGCGGAGAATCTTGCACACAAAAGTAGTTACATAGAATCCAATGATAAAAAGTATATTATTTCCAACATTCCCTCCTGTTTTTAACATTGGAATTCATGGGAAAACAAAACATCAACTAATAACTATCTATGTGTATAAATGAGTATATGCTTACACAATATAGTATAGTACCATCAAAAAGCATGAAAGTTTACATTCCAGAGTTTATCAGAACTACAGCCCTTCATCCGGCTTTGGCTATGTTCGTTATAATGGAATGTATTTTGTTCTGGATCGTCAAGAAAAATAGACAGGTAGGCGATTTACGCAAGGCGGTCCCACTCATCTTGTTCACGCTGGGCCAACATGATATTCTGGACAGCAGACGCTGATGTCAACCTTTTAGTCATGTGACAAATTAAAATAATGCCGCATATGGTCATTTGATAAAATAATGAAGGACATAATATTGACACAATATCACAGCACTGCAAAGTTGAAATGCTCTTAGTTTTGCCCCCTTTGCATATGTATGTGTCTGTAGTGAATTGCTCTGGGATCACTGCCCAGGGCCTGCTGTCCATCCAAGATCTTTATGTCCACTTCACTGTCCTCAGAGTCTCTTCCCAGGCCCCGGTCAGCGTCCAGGAGTTCCCTAGTAATCGACATCTCCATAATCAGTCGTCAGCAAACAATTCTTCTCCTTTGTGGTTGTTCGGGGCACGGGGATGATTGGTGGTCGTTGTCTCATCGGAGTGTTCAATAGAACCTCCAAGCGTCCCTGCATCTACTCCTACGATCCAGAGGCCCGCGTGAACCTAAAACAAACAAACAAACAACAACACTCCCCCCAGGAGTTATGAATTATCTTCCTTATTTCTCATCGTGCTGTCAGTCTCGCACGATTTCTCCTGTGACTGCTGCCTGTTGAATTCTGGCACGTCCTGTTAAAGCCTCCAAAACAAGTGAATCCAAAAAAGCATTGAATGTCACAATTAAATTTTATATGTATCTACTTACGCACTCAAACGTAACCCCACCCCCCTTTGACACATTCGCCCAATGTGTCATTAGGCATCCAAAAAGGAACCGGCAAATGTCCTACCACATCATCATATGTCTTGCAGCCAGTCCTGTCGAATCTTGCACTCATCCAAGATCGTCATCCCCAAGTTCCTGAAAATTGACTGTGCACCTCACACTCGGCAATACCAACAATGGACACTTGTACTCACAAAACTACACAGGCATCGAGTATCTACTGAATGAAAATAGACACACCATGAATCATGGCGCACGGGGATTCCGTCCTGAAAATCATCAATCATCATAAAAATCAAAAGGGTTAGGATTAACATTTTCACGTGAATTCAACATAAACTTTCCAAGACTGCAATCGACAGCCTGCAAAAGTAATACAAGTTATAAAACAATCAGCAATCTGCTCCTCGGCTGGCGGTTGACGCTGCAATAAGTCAAGTGACACACAGAAACAAAGCAAAGCTCGCACTTGCCACAAGCAAGCTTAAGTTCCAGATGTATGGTTGTCATCTACATAGTCTGTCACCTTGTCGGGTGAGTCCAGGTTCATCATGTCATATGTCCATCGTCCTAGTGTTCGATATCAGTCCTGTCTTGTCCATCCGTGTTGCTGAATTCGGCCTTCTCCATGAACTATTTTTGTTGTTCATGGTGCCTTTTGTTAGAGATTTGCTCACTCCAACTTATTTTGCAAGAACCACACGGGAGACAAGTAAGTCCTTTTGGACACCTGCAGGTGGAGAGTCCATTCGTCGCTGTGCGTGCAGCGATGATCGAAATGGAGGTCTGACTCAGGCCTCGTGCAGGAGCATTTTTATTGAGAGAAACAGAGTGGGGGTTGAGAGTGGGGGTCAGAGTAGACAAATGGCCGAAGCCCCTGGCTGATCAAAGCACAGCAGGGGGTCCTTCACGATGTTGTGTGAACAAAACAACTTTGATTGCTTCCTCTGCAGCTAGTCAATCAGTTCAAAAGATCTTAGCACTTTGTTCTACTACTTTTGTTAAGACAGGACAGGCGAGTTTAATTATTACAGGTTACATTCCAACATAATCATAGGATCAAGATAACCTGGAAAACCCTAACACCTTTGATTAACCATCGGCTGTTAGTCATCACGCTTGGGTGTTCCCGTCTCAGGTGAGAGGAATCTTACCCTCAACTGTGACCCTTTCATACCAACTACAAAATACTTTGGCCTTTCATACTGCCCTCAACACACACACACACACACACACACACACACACACACACACACACACACACACACACACACACACACACACACACACACACACACATATTCGTAACCACACAAGCGCCAATCCATTTGCATCTATCACTCATACAACAACAAACAAATTTAGTATGTGTAAGTGAACAGGCAATCAGCGAATATTAACGGTAAACCCTTCATTTCTGGATGTTCTTCCCAAGTGAATATTTCGTACATTCGTACCGGACCTTTACTGTAAAATTGCCAATTAAATGCCTAAAAATTCAGTCATTTGTACTGCTGAGCATGTTCATGGGTGAGCATGGGGAAAGAAGCAGCCTCAGCAGGTCCTTAAATAATCTTGTCCTAATCCATCGTTCTGATCGAGCACCTGGGTAAAGATACTCAAAAGTCTTCCTCCAACAGTCTACTCCACTACATTATTTTCACTTTGCCATGTTAAGGCATTTGTTTTCCGAGTCCTATCACATTTGTCATCGTGTTCACTGTCACTTGGTGTGAGTCTCATGCAGTGTTATTCTTAACTGTCAAAAGTTTTCATGGCTGTTATTCCTTGATCTTATCAAACTTTTTGTTTTGACACCAGAATTTCCCCATGAGGTGTGATTAACTTCTACTTTATTAATTACCTCCATTGAATAATCTAATCACCTTTTGACTGCATCCTAGTAGATCCTAATGCCCTATGTTTCCTTCTCCGAACTGTTAATGACTAAATGTCTAATTGTTAAGCTGGATGGGCTAAATGTGATTCTACTCTTATTTCTTACAATTTTAGCCTATCTGTTTCATCCAAATTTATCCTCTGACTATGATACTTTTTCTTTCTTCGTAACACTACACAATTTGTTCCTTATTTGTTTATTTTTTAGCAAGACTCCTCAGTTGTGTCAAACTCAGTGCCCAAGCAAGCTTCCATCCACTCTGACCCAAGCTCCACCAAGTTTGATAACGTCTCAGCAGCTTGATGCATCTTTCAGGTCTTGTGTGTCTTTCGCCGCACCTCATTGTCAGGTTGTTATCTTTGGTTGTAGTCTCAGAGTCAACTCATCCCTCACTCTTGGATGAGTCCATTTTCAACTGAGTCCATTCTCATCTTGTGAGTTCCTTCACTCTTTGTACACCGCCGCCGAGGATGTCGTTCTCCTCCAGAAGCGTTGTGCTCCCCCCCAAGCACAAATTTAGTCCTTTTTTGCTCTTGCAAAGGTCAAAGGTGCCTTAGAGCCATGCACCATTTTTCTTGATGTTCTCAGCTGTCGGTGGAGTCTCGGGATCGAGTTTCAGAGTCACTGATGGATACTGAAAAAGACAGACTGGGATACCAAACTTAAATATCATCTTCCAATTTGACATAAATTCCATAGTGCCTTCTGTTAATCAAACTTCAAATTCTACTATTATCAATAATCTAATCTACCTGAGAAGGACAGCGCCTTTCCTTCATGAGCGCTCGGATGTATTGTGATGGACCTCATTTGAACCATTTTAAATTGACAGATTACCCTAAACTTAAATTGCAAGTCTTAACTGTGATTTCTCTCAATTATACTGTAATTTCCAGAAACTCCTCCTATTTTCAGGCTACTATCTATCTTTTGTTTTCCTAACTTTGATTTTATGCCATTGTCTCTATTACCTTTCCACCTTTCCTGATTTGAGCCTTCAATTTCTGATCTAGTTTCCAAATTTTGCCTAGTATCATCTCTATTTTGACCTCAGTATTAATGGTGTTATGCTCACTTTACAGATATTACTGAACTGTCCTGAATTTATAATTCACTGCCAGTACATCGAAGGCCATTTCTCAGCTGTTCACTTTTTCCATGTTCCTGTTAGGCTCCACTATTCGAATCTTCGAATTTTCATATAGAGTTTCTTTTAGGTTCCTGTGTGGATCATGTTTCACACAAACAGGCCATGCTTAAATTTTTTTTTTTCAAGAATCTAAACCATCCATCCATCCATCCATTTTCTGAACCGCTTAGTCCCCACGGGGGTCGCGGGCGTGCTGGAGCCTATCCCAGCTGTCATCGGGCAGTAGGCGGGGGACACCCTGAACCGGTTGCCAGCCAATTGCAGGGCACACAGAGACAAACAACCATTCGCACTCGCACTCACACCTAGGGACAATTTGGAGTGATCAATCGGCCTACCAAGCATGTTTTTGGGATGTGGGAGGAAACCGGAGTGCCCGGAGAAAACCCACGCGGGCTCGGGGAGAACATGCAAACTCCGCACAGGGAGGGCCGGAGGTGGAATCGAACCCGCACCCTCCTACCTGTGAGGCGGACGTGCTACCCAGTGTGCCACCGAGCCGCCAGAATCTAAACCAAAGGTAACTAATAGGTAACTAATAACTCATCTCCCCCCCCCCCCCTGTTGTCACATAAGTGACACAACAGGCGTTGCCTTAAAAGTCATTTTGGCAAAACAGTTTTGTTATTGACATCGTCAATAGCACCTTATCCATTATCACACCCTTTGTTGTTTGAACTAATATCATTTTCAATCTTGTCAATCCTTCTTCTACTTTTGGTGTCCATTCGAATGTATCTTTGACTGCTAACGGCTGTCCATGAGCCACTCCTGTTAGTGGCTTAGCAATTTCATCATAGCATGGAGCCCAAGCTCTGCAGTAATGACAAAAAAAAACATCAGTTGTTCTTCGTGACAGGTCGTGGTGTGTCTAATATAACCTGTTCCCTGCTCTCCCTTTCGCTGAGAGTAAACCAAGATAGTTTACTTCTGGTTTTTACCCATCCTAACTTCTGTTACTTGACTTCACTTCCTCTCTGGCCTAAATGCTGCATGAGGAGAATCCTTACACTTCCTTTGTTTCAATTATCATCATTGTGGACGAAAACTTGATTTTTTGTCTACTTGAAGCCCTTTGAGACTGTTTGTGATTTAGGGCTATACAAATAAACTTGACTTGACTTTTAGATGAAAGCGTAAAACGAGCCATTCAATCCATGATAATCAGTCAACCACTGTGAAATAAGCCCTATTTTCTTTTCTTAGCATTAAATATGTTCAAAATTACTCTTTCTTCAAAGTTGTTCTACTACTTTTCACATAGTAGTCTCCAACAACGTCAACCAGTCAAGCTGTATCTTTTTTTTTTTTAAGTCAAATCTTGTCATTCATTCCTGCTCATTTGCATCTCACACACGCGCACACACACAGGCACGCACGCATGCACTGTTCTCACTCTCCTCAAGCTCTCTTCAAGCTGTCCACACAGTCATACTACATCATTTTTAATTCACAGTCCTCATTGAATCTGTCCTATCTCAAGGTTCTTGGTAAAACAACCCACTCATTCAGATTTTGACATATTCCAAAAATTCACTCAAGAGATGCTTGCATTGAATTAATTCCATAAGCTTTTCATTTCCACAAAATTTGCTAATTTAGGGCAATTTTCCTTCCACTCATTTTTACAGGCAAATTCTACATTTCACCTTTACATTGTCCCAGTTTGAAATTCACATCATTCAGCCCATTTAAATCACACTGGGAACGTTTTTAAACATTCCCGAAATTGCAAAATTAAAAAATTCATATTTTCACGTTAAATTATTACTTCTTTGTAATGCTATGGCATGCTCAAACTTGGCGAATAAAAGATTGATTAAAATTTCTGCAAAATTTTACAAAATTCATATTTCACCTCTAAGTTGTACATGTTTCAACTGATTCAATTCTGCTCGAACATCATTCTGTAGCATCTCCTAAGTATTTATTCATTTTTATTATGAATATTCATATTTATTTAGTATTTACCCCAATTTCTCCAAAAAATGCATTTTCCAGTTTTAATGTCTCCTTTTTTATTTTATTTTTTCTTGCAGTGCAAATCGAATAGACCCCAGTCTAGTAACTTTCCTTGCACACTATTTTAGCCAATTTCAAAATTTTAACACATAGACACACATAAACACACAGAGAACACAAGGACAACACAAAGGCCCACAACAAAACACAGTGCACAAACAACATCAATAAACAATGCTGCGCATTGTGCCTTCCTCTATTTGATGTTTTGGTTTTACTATTTTTATTTATTTTTTCTCACATTACTGGCCTTTCAGTAAGGTTTGACAACTGTATCATTCGCATACATCAGCGTCATTTATACTTTGGGGAAATTTAACAGCCTTGGTCATGCTTCTTGTTTGGTAGGAGTTCTTATTGACTGACCATGATATATTTTGCTATTATATGGGGGGGGGTTCAGGTCTTTTAAATTAGATGCATGTTTTGCATAGGAGCAGAAGGAGCTTCTGCCTCAGGCGCCTCTTCTTGAGCCACGCCTAACAGTGCGCCTACGCACTATAGCTTCATTGTCTGACAATCATACTTGCGGCCTCAAGTTTGGTAACTTATTTAACGTATACTTCTCATCCCCTGATAAATTGTCAGTAACACTTTGACGGCCCCCCATTGTAATCAATTTAGTTCAACATTTAAATCATAGGGATTTCTAAAGATGGAATGTTTCTTTAGTGCAATAACAACTTTCTGTGGTAATTCCTGCTTTGACCAGTTTTCTGGTGAGGAATTCCACAGAAATTTGCCATTTCTTCCCACCATGTTACATGCAGCACAATAGCGAGTGATACGTGCTACCATTCACACACATTCACACCGCGGAATTTTCTTAACACAACGAGGTGTATTTCCGTCTACAAGTTCCATCTGTAGACCGAATTCCTATCACTTGGAATTCACAACAAGGACTCCGCCGTCCTTACCCAGGTACCCTTTTTCTGGGGACTAAAATACCCCAACCACGCAGCCAACAAAGAGGTCTCACCGAGTCTCTGAGAGATTTCTTTTGAAGATTCCGTCAATCATCGCTGCCGAGAGGTGCTGAACCGGACGCCGGCCTGGTGGATGAACATTGTTCCCCAGGGCTTTCCTTCAGGCGTTCTGTGACCTCTGCCGTGCACGGATTCGGCATCTTCAACACTCTTCGGATCAGCGAGCAGATTTTCAGGAAATCCCGGACGAGCCCCCAAAAATTTTGGGTTTACAACATTTATCTGAAATCAATCTCAGAGGCGGTAGGCCTTTTTGGCTTAGCGTTTTCTTCTGCGCAGAAGGGCGCACCCCAAACACACGCAGCAAGTGTGGCTGAGAATACGCGCTCTGCTCGAATTTAGCCGTGCCTTTTATTGAGAGAGAAACAAAGGGGGAAGTGTACATGGTCGAGTAGGTTTCCAGACAGGAAGAACATTCCATAGTTATATCCCATTACCACAGAACACAGGGGGTACTCTTATGGAGTGGGCAGTATGGACGTCTCATGACCATTAACTCAACAAAGACGTAGTCTTTAGTGCCTCTGGGAATACATTGCTGTGCCGTACTCATGACCTTTGTCCGCTTCAGCCGTCCCATGACAATCTCATGATCTGCACATGTCTAGCTAACTGTGGGGCTTATTGTATAGCGCGGCTAATGACTGCCATATGCCCCCAAGTCATTTTCACGAGGCCAGATTGGTCACATACTGCGGAGAATCTTGCACACAAAAGTAGTTACATAGAATCCAATGATAAAAAGTATATTATTTCCAACAATGACCCAGCCGTATGTGCTCAACTGCGGGCATAGCGTGTGCAAAGCCTGTGTGGCCATGCTGGACGACAAATGCTGCGTGTGCCGCTGTGCCATTACCAGCAAGTCAGTCAACTACTCCTTGCGGTCTCTGCTGGAGACGGGTTCCCCCGATGTTATGTGCTCCGTGCACACCATCCCCAATTACTATGTGTGTGCCACGTGCGATGGCCTGTCCATATGCATTATGTGCACTCTCACGCACCACTGGGATCATAACGTGACTCACTAAGAAACGATTGCAAGTGCAATGGCCTGTTAAAAAGAATGTCAATTGTTATCCTAGATCTGGACCACACTCTGATAGAGAGTGTGGCCATCCCAGATCTCGGTGTCAATAGAGTGTCCAGAGATGTTGATAATGTGCCCAGTCACGCAGCCTCGGCCGCACGTCTGGCACACGATATAGCGCGATATGAGTGGCATAAGATCCCAGGCTTTGTGGTGTGCGTTCGTCCACACACCCATACATTCATAGCATGGCTTTTTGCCAGCGGCTACCGCGT
>NW_026061578.1:0-22893 GCF_024217435.2 Syngnathus scovelli
GCGGATCTAGCTCTTAACCGTCGGAGTTCTTCACCCCTCTTAATTGCTTTAAAAAAAAAAAAAACTTATTCTAAACCGGATAAAAATGTCGTGCTCTGTTTAGATTTGCCCAATAATTAATTTGGAAGGCAAGTCTATTTTTTGATCGTGTCCCGTTCAACTTTTGACGCGGCCCGACAATTTTAGGAACTGGGCCGCGCCCGACGGACAATCGAAATACTTTTATTCTCCTCCAACTCCAATGATTTATTTTAACCGTCGTCGTTATTTTATTTAGAAGAAGTAAATTTCCAACAATTCACTTTTAACGAAATCCACTCCTCCTTTAAATATTTACGAAAGTTATTTAATTCTCCAACTTCCTCGGAGTTACTTTTTCCGCGACCCGTCAAAAAGGGGAAGCGGGCCTGAGCCTTTCAAATAGTTAAATAACTTTCCGTTCTACACAAACCAATAATCTGATTTAAACACTTCCTTTAATTTATTCAAACGAAACAACTTTCGAACGGATCGAAATTCACTCGTGGCTCAAATAACTACGGAAGTTATTTAAGTCTCTAACTTGTTCGGAGTTCCTTTTTACGCGGCCCATCTAAAAGGGGAAGCGGGCCTGAGCCTTCGGTTGCATATTCAGTACAAATCCGCGCACAACGAAGTAAGTAATATACAAAACACATTTATTGAAGAAACATGGAATAGAATTACAAATCTCAATTACTCCAGAAACTGAACAACTTCACTCACTGATACCCGTGTTAATAAAATCATTCAATCCCAGAACAATTCGATTGCAAAACACAGTTCATAAAAAAGGGAAGAGGTAAATACCAGTTGCGTGCTATTTTTGGTGGAAGCAAAGTCGAGTGATCAGTTCGATCTTGCTTCTAAAATCCAAATTAGAGAAACAGGCTGGCCACGAGGAAGCCGGCGGCCCGATGACTATTCCCCCCTCTCGCTAAAATACATAAAAACGGTCATCTTCACCAATTTCTCGTTTAAAGTTGTCCAGTCCAATTTTTAGGAGTAAATCCAAGTTAATTTCAGTCCAGTGATCCTGCGTCTCACACAAAGATCTTTGGGACTTTGGAAAAAATCTTGAAACTCCTCCGGGCCTCTTCACGTATGAGAGCTCTTTTGGGGGGAAAAGCCCTGAAGCTGCTCCTGCAGGACCTTTTATAGACCTCTCCGTCCCCCCCCTCCCCTTTCTTTTCTCCGGTACTTTCCCTATAGTACTGCCCTGTTTTCCCACGCCTATAGAAGGGACTGGCCAGCTTTCTCACGCCTATAGAGGGAACTGGCCAGTTTTCCCACGCCCATAGAGGGAACTGGCCAGCCTCCCCACGCTTTGTTATCTGTGGCCTTCAGCCGCTGTTTCCGCCCTGACCACGCAGTACTTTCCACCAAATGCACAGCTAGTGGTAAAACCTTTCACTTCCCCTTTTCACCCTTGACCTACTTTCTTAAACAATTTATGTCACGCCACTATTCTCATAGTGACGGGTTTCTTGATCGAATTGACAAATAATATTGCTTAAAGCGGTTACAGAATACATTTTTAGCCAAGCAAAGAAATAAAAATAAAAATCACATTTGTGCTTCTCCAAACAATTTATGTCACGCCACTATTCTCAGTGACGGGTCTCTTGATCGAATTGACAAATAATATTGCTTAAAGCGGTTACAGAATACATTTTTAGCCAAGCAAAGAAATAAAAATAAAAATCACATTTGTGCTTCTCCAAACAATTTATGTCACGCCACTATTGTCAGTGACGGGTCTCTTGATCGAATTGACAAATAATATTGCTTAAAGCGGTTACAGAATACATTTTTAGCCAAGCAAAGAAATAGAAATAAAAATCACATTTGTGCTTCCATGCGTGACTCACACTCTGACACCGTGTTCCTTTTTTATATCCATTTTAACCGGTTTAGCTTATTCCGGCCCCTCTATTGGTCTCCCGTTTTGGTCTGGCGCCATCTTTTGGACAAATTTGGAATTTCAGCTCTGCCAATTTATTCCTGTGAACAATCCATATTCTACCATTTGGACCATCTCTACCCCCATGTTACACGACACCCTCCCCTTGGATTGAAAACAGGTATAAATTATCCCTGATCCCCAAGAGCTACACAGCCATGTCGTCGTCTTCGTCTGAGATATTCACAACCTCAGCGGTCGTTGAAGTAGGGCAGGCCGCTGCCATGTCTCCCTGTCGGGCGATCTCTGCGAAGGCGTTGATCAGGCGCGACAACCGACTAGCAGCGTTGTCGTCGTCAGCGTGGTTCTCCACGGCGAGGGCTCTCAGCTCCGGTGTTGAACGCCCCGTGGCCACACTCTCGACATCTGCCTCCTCATTTTCAGCCTCGCTCCCGCGTCCTCCGTCTCGAGCCTCATCGTCGTCCTCAGACTCAGAAGGAGCTGCATCCACATCCAGCGGGCTTATCAGCCGTACGGGGCTGGTGGGCGAGTCGAGGGGAGGATCATCATTGTAGCCAGGCCCTCCATACGTACGGCTGCCGTCTGGATCCCGACGCCCCATGCAACCCTCGCATGGCTCTCTGCACCGGACGTAAGAAGTCAGCCGGGAGAAAGCGATGAGGAGCGCTCACTGTCAGACAGCGCCCACATTGCCAATGTGAAATGACGCATCGGGTGCCGTTCTGTTGACGCCAGGTCATGTGAATCAAAGGCCAGATAGTGCCGGGGTTACTCCTGCTCCATGCATGAGAACCGTACGTGCCATCAGGGGCCCTGTAGTTGTCTCGAGCAGAGTCGCGGTGGTCATCAAATCCGCACATCCTTCCCATCCGAGATGGTCCAAGCTGGACTGCTCTCCCTCTTTTACATACAGACCGTCAGGGACCAGCCAAGCCAAACTAAAGCCGGCTTGATAACAACAGTTTCCCACATAAGATCTCCCGATCACCCAGGCCAATTTCATGTGGCTCATCCCGCATAGGATGCATTTAGGTGCATCCGTAATAAGGTGTACAGTCTGTAACACATGGAAGCACAAATTTTAACATTTTTCATGTTACACATCAAACAATCACCCCTCTGCCAGCCCCTCGGTATACAATAGAGGGGCTTCTCGGCGGCTGCCCTCCCGCATCTCGGGGCGGGAGGGGAAAAAAAACAGAGTATGTAAAAAAACAGGTTATCATTGCCAATTGGTCCACCACTTCGGTCCAAAGTAACACAGACAATGACCCCCATACCATGCACCAGAGTACGAGTTTGGCCGTACGCCATCTCCACGCGACAGAGGTGCGGGCATGCTGGTCAAGTCTGACTACCATCTTTATAACATACATGGCCATTCCTATCACTAATATTGCTTCTAATATGACAACCCCGAAAACAACATAATAAACAAAAATTGACACCACTTCCAAAACACTCCACAAAATAAGCAATACAATTTCGGCGATACCTCTGGGGGTATCAGGGTCAACATACATTCGGCCATGCATGTAGACTACAAAAAGACCCAAACCCATCGTGTGTCTTGTGTATAAAAATCTCAAAATCAAAACCTTGAATATTGATATGACCAAAATCACGGGGCGAGTGAGTTGTTGCAAATCCCAAGACCCAGAACAGCAGTAGGCTGTCCAGATACTGAATAAAACCCAATATTGAACTTCGTTACTCACTCTCATCGCTCCTGGCCTCCCTCTTGGATTTAAAAACCCACTTGAGCTGTTTGTTGCCATGATTAGTTCTTCTTTTTTTTTTTTCTCTCTCTTTTGTCTCTTGAAGTTCCAGTCTCTGAGCTGTCAGGCTCAAATGCCCGACGGCCGCCCGACTTCTCCTTTTAATAAGACGTTCCGACCACCCCTCTTGTGGGCCGTCATTTGCCTAACTAGAGACGCCTCTCTCTCGCGGGGGTAAAACAAAAGCCTCTTAATACTACCTTTTATGGCAATGCACAAAGTTGTTGCTATTCCTATCAACGCAAACCCTACTAGCACCCACGCCCAGATTGGCCCCAGTACCACCTCCAATGCACCGCTGATCACATCACCAAAAGCCTCAACCGCGGCACTTGTTGCTGACTGAAGCGCCGCCCCTATCTTCTCATACCAAGTGCAATCATGAATGTTTTCTCCATGGCCACATTTTATCCAATGCTCTGAAGGGGAGAAACATGTTCCATTATTGAAAATTCTATTGGGGCCAATCCAATCAAAACCTATGAACTGCCGCCCTTCACACAGACTCTTTCGGAACGCACGTCCCTCGGCAATCTGCATCAGCGCAGGCAGCCGATAGGGGATAGACACTGGCTCGCCTAGATTTAGCAATCCTTCATTTTGTACCCAGGTAGTACAAGGCGCCCGGTCTCTAGCGGGCTGACACCTCCACCTGTTTTGTGGCGAGACGTACTCCCATAAAGCCCCTTCTACACTCCTGTATCCTTCATCTTGATATTTATCTAAACACTATTCTTTCCAATTAGGCAGTGTAACACATTGTTCACGAGCTAAGGTAATTAAACATTTTGTTTTCTCAGTGTTACAAGTCATCGACCAGGGCCGGGGATTCACATAAATATATGGGGAGTAAATTCCTGTGGGCTTGATATCAGTCTCTTTTGAATATACCGTTGACATAAATTGGTATTGAACCCAGTAATTTGTTGTTACGTTTAAACAGGGTATAACCCATTGCTTCATCTCATACCCGTTAAATCCCCACCATGTCTTGGCGGGGTCCCGAACGTCTATTTCAGACCATGCCTGTAAAATTCCTTTCACTGTTTTGTTTACTAAGAGACTGGCACAGTTGTGAACCCACCTGGTGCCCAAGACGGATCACTTGATCTCATCCAGGTTACATCTTGGTGACTTCCCAACTGTCCAATCCCTCCCATGCAATCCAGCATAAATTTTCCCCACTACGCATTGGTCAATTTTGTCAAATTCTCCCGGAGTTACCGTCAACAAATCGGCAGGAGTGGGTAACCGTTGAACCCATAAGTGCCTTGCTGACGGGTATAACCGGTGTCTGCCTTGGTAACTGCTGGGCACAGCAACCCGTTTTTCTACCTGCCATAACCATGGAAATGAACTATTTAGCCAAAATTCAAAATCTACTGGTTCCTTATTTGGGTTGAACTCCCTCCCTCCCCTTGTTGACACCGCAACAGGGGACTTAATCTTTTGAAATTTATATGCCCACATTATCACATGATAATTATTTTCACAAAATTGTCCCACGTTAAAGTAACACGCATTTAACCTACTAAAAACTCCCTGACAGTCCCAAAATACTGACTTCTGGCTGTCGGGCAGGCTTCTCGGCATCCGGTTAAGGCGACGCTTACTTGAATAATCCTGAGTTTTTTCGCAAACCAAATCTAAACAACTCCAGCACGGCTCTCATCCGGGATAAGTGCCACGGCACGTGGAGTTCTTCATTGGGGCCGGGAATGAAAATTCATCCGGCCTTTTTCCACTTTTCTCCCAATACCCTCCTTTTGATTCGGGCAACGGGACACACGAGGCATTGCTATACCATTCCGCATGCTCCTCGCCCACTTTCAAAATCCAATTTCTTTTAACAATTTTCTCTTCACGTTTGTTCTTGCAAATCAAACTTATCGTTAGGTTAGCAAAGTTTTCTGGCACTTTGAAATACCTCATATCACAAGCACTGATGTTACTCATTATTTGCCCTGTCCAATTCACGAGACCCAAATGATCGGGAAAGTGAGTTACTTCACTCACTATTTCCCTTTTTGTCTTATACCGTCTTTCCTCCTCGTCTCCTGCGCGCGGAATTGCTCCTGGTTCCAGTGGCAAGGCGATCATCTTCTCTCGTCGTCGCAGCACCGATGTCCAATATTGTCTGGTAGCGATGTCTGGTGCTATGGATGTATTCCATTTCACGGTGACGCTTCCAAAGTCCACTGCCCAACAGGTTTGATTAAAGAGCTTCGTTCCATCGTACTCGATATTGATCATCTCCATCGGGTCATAGCGGACCGCGCTCTTCCAAAGTGTGAAGCTGAGTAGGATGCCTGTCAAAATGACTGAAAGTATTATAGCTGTCAGCCAATCCGTCACCAGATTCTTCTTCCATGATATCGCCGGCTGAGGGAAAGTAGATGGTCTCCATTCAATTGTACTCCAATCCATTGGAGGGTTGTCGGGTAGATTCGGTGGTTCGTTGCAGAAAGGCGAAGTGCTGGGAATCTCATACCCGCTGTCTGCAACCAAAGTTGCTCCTCGACTTTCAAAGTTCGGCTCTGGATCCTTTTTCACGGGAACTGCGTTCGCGTAGATTGGCTCCAGAGCTATCCATTCCTGATTTACATACATATCTTGCTCTTCTTCCATGAAAAACGGATTCCTCCAGTTCTTCCCCTCGTTGTCTGTGGAAGGCCCGGTCCCGGGGCTTCGCCCAACCGCCGGTCCCGCTAGGTCGCCACCAGCGGGATCATCCGTGTAGCCTGGGAGGGTCATTGGTGACCCCCCACTCTCCAGAGTCATTGTTCTCCTTCTCTTGGCTCCGCGCGGGTAGTTCATGGTGGGTCACTCCTCAGGCCTGAATGAAGATCTGGCTCTTCTCTCCTGGCTTTATAGGAGGTCTTCCAGCCCCTCCTCCTTCCCAAGCTCCTCCCTTGCGCCAAAGAAACCGGTCCCCTCTTCGGCTGGGCCCTTCCTCCGGCGGTCTCCGTCTGGTTTTCTTTCTGTTATTAGTTATGTACAGTCCATTAACAATACATTGTTATAGGACTTCTATATACACATGTATACACACACCGTTATATGCACACTCATTTTTATATACATGTATGTACACATTCTTCTCTTTTTTTTTCAGTCGTTCTCCCCCTGGGAATCTGGCTGGCTCCACAGCCTAGTCAATTCCTCTACTGCGGCCCGACCCCTCTTTTTCTTTTGAGGTTCTGTTTTTGTGGACCACACTGCATAATAGGAGGCCGTTCGAGCCAACGTTCCCAGCGGCCTATCGGATGCAGACGGACCTGGTTCCTCGGGCCTGGTGTCTACCGCATCATTCGACATGTTGTTCTCTTGGCTACCGGCTTGTTTCCTGGTTTCGGAGGCTTTGCGCTTCATTTCTGCCAGCACTGGACATGTCTTAAGGGTGCGGTGACGCTCCAGACCCCATCTGGTGTTCCCTTTTCCATCACATCCAGGCGTGGGACACACCTCGAGGCTCCCCACATACACCGGGCAAGCTCTAAATGAGCGGTGGTGTGTTGCCCTTGGTCGGGCGCTACCGCTTCCGTCGCAGCCAGGAGTAGGGCAATTTGCCGGATACAACTTCGTCCAATCAAAAGGGGTCCCGTCTTGTAGAATCCTCCTGGGTTGGTCACTTACGCCACCGCCCTCCGCTTTTGGACATGATAAGTTTCCCTCCTGGACTTTTGCTTCTGGCAGGAGTGAAGTGGGTTGACTTTCCACTTGGACTTCTGGTTCTGGCGGGAGAGAAGTTGTTTGAATTTCCACTTGGACTCCTACTTCTGCCAGGAGAGAAGTGGTTTGACTTTCCACTTGGACTCCTGCTTCTGGCGGGAGAGAAGTGGTTGAATTTTCCTACGTCACCACCGATTGGAACATGCTTCCTCCAGCTGGACATCCCTGTGCCAACTCCTGGCTGGGACCTTTATCCCATTCTCTTGCTTCCGACCGGTCAAGGTCATCTGTCTCCTTGGCCTTTTCTTGAGGTTCTATCTCCGCTACTGTGCCGTGCTCCTTTCTCGTTTGTATTTGTTCCCTAAGAATATCCCGTATCTGGGACCCGGTGTTTCTTATGGCTACAAATTGGCTAAGCCTTTTGGCCTCCAATTTGATTCCCAGTGAATATATTCCTTCGTAAGGAATGATGGCCATTTTCACTGTAATCCCTACCAGTGCTGCTTCACCCTCATTCACTATAAGGACTGATCCGACTTTATTCCCAGGGGCAAAACAGTATATTCCCTTTTTGGTCACATACTGGAAGTCTTTGTTACTCGTGTCCAAAACACTTCGATAGCAGTACATGTTGCTCACGGTCGGGCTTGTTTCCGCAGGGGCTGCCTCCACTTTGACCAATGGTGCGTCCTTGCACGCCAACAACTGGGCTACAGCCCGAGCCCAAGTCATGGGCCTCCAAGGTCCCTCAAGCAGGTCCCCAAGGACTGCGGTTCCTCCTGCGGAAAGAACCGACTCACGAGCAAACAAGGCCATTTCGTCGGCCTTTTCTGTATAACTGTCGGGGGCAGGCCGGCCGACTGGCCTTGGCCAAGGCCAACAATGGCCCAAGGCCAGATAAAGGTTCTTCATGGCCTGATTATTATCATATGCCGGCCAAGATGCTCCTCCCAACACTGGATAGAGGGTCGCCAGGGGGGTCATTGCCCTGGTGATTTGCCATCCCTCTGCTTCTCCGACTTTCAATAATTTTCCTCTTGCCATGCGATCTAAACACATGAGGCAATATTTCAGCTCATCGCCGTCCCACACATACGTGCACGAGTTAATTTGTCGAGCCCGTACATCCGTAGTTGGTCCGATCTCCCACTGTGAAAAAAAACACCATTCGTGCCAAGATGGTAATTCGACACTGGTGGCATACCATGGCATCTAATACTTTGACTGGAAGCTTGTCCTCATTTCTCTGGGCAAATTCCAGCTCTCTTACTTCGGTGGTCAGTACAGGTGGCATCATGAAGCCTACTCCCGACCACATAGTAGGCAACAGGTTGGGTGTCAAACAAATGACACAAGCTTCGTTGACCCATGTCCAGTGAAAATGTTCTGGTCCACCGGGTGTGCAACCCCGCTTGGCCAATCTCACCAGATTTAGGGCCCTTCCGGTCTGGATCCCATTTGGTGTTCTTCTTACGATGACCGCACCTTTGTGTGCGGCCATGCGCACGAAGGCTGGGATTGTTCCGTGGTCCGTCGCCATATGTTATTTAAATTACTTCTTGGCTTGACTCGGGTCAGCCGATAACGGCTTCAGCTGTTCAACTCCTTGGATACCTTTCTTCTTTAGTCGTACTGTGTTTCTATCCAAAACTCCACTAACTATGTCCGAGCAGTCGTACTTGGCCTTCACTGCCGTGTTGCTGTTCAGGTCCCTCGACTTGATCCACACCTTCTGTCCAACGCTGATCCGACACTTCTCTTTATTCTGGGACAGCCGTCTTGGGTTCTGCCCACTTCTTGTGACACAAAGAGTCGTTGGTTCAGTTCTTCGGACGGGGAGGGCCGGCTGCTTCTGCTCCTCCCGTTCAGGTCTGCAACCAAATCAAGCAATTTAGTACTCCACTCTTTTCCGTTTGCATTTTTTCCCAACCAGGTTTTGACCAGACCAATAGTACTTTCTGCCACCCCATTTGCTTGTGGTGTATAAGGAGGCGAATAGACTCTGACTATTCCCCACCTACGACACCATTCGTCCACCTGGGCGTTTTTGAAATGTGTTCCATTGTCTGTTCTCAACTCTTTTGGGATTCCTAGCCACATGCACCCATCTTCTAGTGTCTTGATCACACTGTTTGCATTGGCTTTTCTCACTGCTTTCAGCCCGACGTGTCCTGACATCGAGTCAACCAGCACAACAAGGTATTTCTCACCCTTTGCGCCACTTATTCCCATGGGGCCAGCTACGTCCATACAAACCGAGCCCCACGGCACAGTACTCCTAATCTTCAATCCATCCGTGCGTCGTCCTCTTCGCCCTGCGTTGTATTTGTTGCACGGATTACAATCCCGCAGGACCGCACGAATCGTCCGGTCAGGGACCCAGAGTTCCAGCATCTCTAACTTTTTTCGCGTAGGCAGTGGACCCGCGTGGCCTAGTGCTTCATGCACTGCCGACACGACTTGCCTCACGCTCTCATCTGGGACCACTTTTCCGCGAGGGGTCTTGTCCCATTTTTCTGCTCCTACAACTTTTATTCTTCTTTTCTGGACGTATCGATCAACTTCGTTATTACCTCTCCAATAAGCTCCTTCTTTCACATGAGATTTCTGGTGAACCACATCCAGACTCAAATTTAGCCGTAACTCGGCTATCTTTTTCCACACTTCATAGTGGGCCACTAGTTTTCCTTTCGCGCCCTCAAAGCCATTCTCTTCCCAAATGGCTAGATCGAATTTGAGAGCTTGCGCGCAATAATGACTGTCAGTTATAAGTCTTACGCGTCCAGCGTGATTTTTTTCCACTTCTAACAGTCCTTCCAGCACTGCCGTGGCCTCTCCTGCTTGCGCGCTGCCGGGTGTCTTTCCTTTACGGCGGCAACGCTCCACTCCATTTTGCTTCAGAATAAAACCCCAGTGGGCATTCTGCTCTCCTTCCTTTTTTGACCCATCGGTGTAAAGAGTCCATTCATAGGGCTTCTCTTCATCCATAGTCCATCTTCTCCTGGTTGCTCGGCAAAAAATCTTCCATCCCTTTCGATGGCTTCTTTCATCCGCGTCGAGAGGCATCCCGCCTCTATCGACGGGTTTGATCCCACTATGTACTCAGTCCATTTCTGAGGCCACTTCTCTAAGCCTCCTCCATACAATATTACACATGCTGGTTCTTCATGTCGTCTTGGAGAGTCTGGATTAGACCCCTCCTTTCCGGTTCCTTTCATAGGATTTCCAGGTTCGGGATCCGATCTCCTTCCACCGCTAGCCATCTTTTCAATGAATAGCAGTTTCTCTAGTTGTAGGGTCGAGCTGTCTCCTTTCGAAGCCTTTCCGTGCGCATTCGGAACAGGGTCGATTCAGCTCTTAGTTACTCAGCGGCGCCCTTTGCGTCGCCTCTACTCAGAACACCAATATGAGAACTTTTGCCTCGCTTATTGATGCTCTCAACGGCGGGATGCACTTCTTTCTCTTTTTCTTTTTTCCCCACCAGGTTTTCTACTGACAGGAAATTCTAACAAGGGTACATTCAATTGCAAATTCTAATTCAAACGTTATTGTAGCGAACAGGAAATGACGACTAATCATCAGCCCGAAGCCACTCAGCCTTTCAATTCTTGGGAACCTTTAAGTCACAGAGGGTCGCCAACAGTTAAGAATCATGAACCATACAAGCCTTAGAAGTGTAGTCTTCAACAGCAGGGAAAAAAAAGAGAAAAGGGCGGAAAGAAGAAAAATCCTTTTGTGAGTTCAGCGGACAAAAATCTGTAATCCTCTGATGCGTCCGGGAACAAAAATCCTTGTAATCCACACAGGTGTCCGGGAACAAAAATTTTGTAATCCACACAGGTGTCCGGGAACAAAAAAAAATTGTAATCCACACAAGTGTCCGGAAACAAGAAAATTTGTAATCCACACAGGTGTCCGGGAACAAAAAAAAAAAAAAAATTGTAATCCACACAGGTGTCCGGGAACAAAAAAATTGTAATCCACACAGGTGTCCGCGAACAAAAAATTTGTAATCCACACAGGTGTCCGGGAACAAAAAAAATTGTAATCCACACAGTTGTCCGGGAACAAAAATCGTGTAATCCACACAGGTGTCCGGGAACAAAAAAATTTGTAATCCACACAAGTGTCCGGAAACAAGAAAATTTGTAATCCACACAGGTGTCCGGGAACAAAAATTTGTAAGGGAGAAATGAAGGTTTATTATAAAGTTAAATTGAGCAAGAAAAAGGAAAAGGAAGAGGGGAGACAAGTCTTCTCTTTTTATCTTTCAAAATAAAAAGGCCTCTCTTCAGTCGGTCTCCTAATTGGTTGCCTTCTCTTTGGCCTTGGTTTTGGCATGAAATCTAAAACATTTGCAGTCTCCTCATCGACTGGTTCATCTTCTGTATTTATACCCAATATCCGTGCCCATGTACCGGCCCCTCTTTCTCTTGCAAGTTCTGCCGCATACTCTGCGTACACTACAAACATTACTTTCAGCACCCCATACAAGTACAAGCTGTGAAGGATCTCCTCCTTACTCATGCTTAAAGTAATGTGCTGAGGGGTCACGGTCATCGTTTACCATGACACAATACAGTTCTAATCCTCCCGTGCTATCAAGGTTCTTTTCTAGGAAACTCTATTCCTTAAAGAGACTGTACTTATGTCACTCAAGGCCGTTCTGACATTTATTTGTATCAGTGAGCGGAATTAAGACAGTTTCTGGGAAGAAAAAACTGAAAAACTCCACACAGGTTCGTTTTGGAGCTGTGAGCAAAACAAAAAAAACAAATGTTCTTCTATTGTCTCATTTTTATTTTTTTCTAAACTTTTACTCACAACCCCCCTCCTACTCGTTGGGCGCCAAAATGTCAAACGCACCTCTCGGATTAAGGTGCCCCCGGCTTCCCAGTAACGGGTTTGTTTTAGCCGGGTTTGGAGATTCGTCCGTAATCTAACCACCCGAGTTAAATTAACTCCTCCGGAATCAATCTAATTTCTGTACGACGCCAATCCCTCTCAAGTCACCCGAAGCGCGTGCCGAGTAACTCAATTCGAGGCAGGACTTCGAAGTGACCGCATCGTATTGATGGCTCCCCGCTAATGTTTGAAGTTCTTATTCGTTACGGATATTTTTTAGATGTCTTTGTTAAGACCTCAGGGATTCGTTTGTATAGCGCACCCAAGCACTAGTTTTGCCGAAGTAAATGTTAATATGGGTCCGTTCCACTTGGTCGCTCATGCAGCGAGCCGACCAACTTTTTTATTCGAAAGAGACTCGAATTAATAAAAGTGTGACAATAATAGCATTTAAGAAGAAAATTAATGCACCCTATATGATTAATTCTAACTTCGTATACGCGGATCTAGCTCTTAACCGTCGGAGTTCTTCACCCCTCTTAATTGCTTTAAAAAAAAAACAACAACTTATTCTAAACCGGATAAAAATGTCGTGCTCTGTTTAGATTTGCCCAATAATTAATTTGGAAGGCAAGTCTATTTTTTGATCGTGTCCCGTTCAACTTTTGACGCGGCCCGACAATTTTAGGAACTGGGCCGCGCCCGACGGACAATCGAAATACTTTTATTCTCCTCCAACTCCAATGATTTATTTTAACCGTCGTCGTTATTTTATTTAGAAGAAGTAAATTTCCAACAATTCACTTTTAACGAAATCCACTCCTCCTTTAAATATTTACGAAAGTTAGTTAATTCTCCAACTTCCTCGGAGTTACTTTTTCCGCGACCCGTCAAAAAGGGGAAGCAGGCCTGAGCCTTTCAAATAGTTAAATAACTTTCCGTTCTACACAAACCAATAATCTGATTTAAACACTTCCTTTAATTTATTCAAATGAAACAAGTTTCGAACGGATCGAAATTCACTCGTGGCTCAAATAACTACGGAAGTTATTTAAGTCTCTAACTTGTTCGGAGTTCCTTTTTACGCGGCCCGTCTAAAAGGGGAAGCGGGCCTGAGCCTTCGGTTGCATATGTCACGCCCGTGCCACTTCGCTCGGCCACACCCCTTTCGTTACCATAATGTCTGTCACCTGCTTCCTATTGTTACCCTGTGTATTTAAGCCCTGCCCGTGTGTTTCTCCCTGTCGGTGTCTACTGTTGTGTCCATTCCTGTTCGTGCCCAGTGTTCCTGTTCGTGTCATCTGGTTTTCCCTCGGTCTGTCTGAAGGCTCACGGTCAGAATTTTAATCTTGTCCAAGGGGACTTCATGTCGGTCAGTCTGTCTGTTTTGCTGGCCGTGAGTCTTCCTCCCGTCTGTGTCGTTCGTTCCCCACCTGCCTCCCTTCCAACTCCTTTTCCCTGCAATAAATCCTGGTTCAAGCTGCATTTGGTCGCCCTGGCTCAACTCATTCCTGACAGAAGACACCGACCATCACAGCGACCAGCGCTTGGACCAACCTTTGCCGGCTCCCGCAACTGCTGCATGGTCGCCAAGAAGATGAGTTCAAGCGACGCAAGATGCACGGTTGCCCCCCCCCCCAAAACAGATCCGACGGCGCGGATGTTGCGGCCGCCACTTGTTCCGGCGGCGCGGATCCAGCGGCTGTCACCGTCGGCCTTCAACGGTGCATGACGCACGGCCGCCCCCCGACCCAGTCCCGACGGCGCGGATGCTGCGGCCGCCACCAGTTCCGGCGGCGCGGATCCAGCGGCCGTCACCCAGTCGGCTTCAACGGCGCATGACGCACGGCCGCCCCCCGATCCAGTCCCGACGGCGCGGATGCTGCGGCCGCCACCAGTTCCGGCGGCGTGGATCCAGCGGCCGTCACCCAGTCGGCCTTCGGCGGTGTGTGACGTGCGGCCACCTCCCCATTTCCTCCCGGCTCTTGTTGGACAGTCTTGGACTTTTTCTTTTTTGGGACGTCGGGAGCCGTCCCTTGTGGGGGGGGTACTGTCACGCCCGTGCCACTTCGCTCGGCCACACCCCTTTCGTTACCATAATGTCTGTCACCTGCTTCCTATTGTTACCCTGTGTATTTAAGCCCTGCCCGTGTGTTTCTCCCTGTCGGTGTCTACTGTTGTGTCCATTCCTGTTCGTGCCCAGTGTTCCTGTTCGTGTCATCTGGTTTTCCCTCGGTCTGTCTGAAGGCTCACGGTCAGAATTTTAATCTTGTCCAAGGGGACTTCATGTCGGTCAGTCTGTCTGTTTTGCTGGCCGTGAGTCTTCCTCCCGTCTGTGTCGTTCATTCCCCACCTGCCTCCCTTCCAACTCCTTTTCCCTGCAATAAATCCTGGTTCAAGCTGCATTTGGTCGCCCTGGCTCAACTCA
Source organism: Syngnathus scovelli (assembly GCF_024217435.2). Classification (NCBI taxonomy): domain Eukaryota; kingdom Metazoa; phylum Chordata; class Actinopteri; order Syngnathiformes; family Syngnathidae; genus Syngnathus; species Syngnathus scovelli. Next base: position 14,666 of record NW_026061578.1, read on the forward strand.
TTCCTGACAGCATATTCAGTACAAATCCGCGCACAACGAAGTAAGTAATATACAAAACACATTTATTGAAGAAACATGGAATAGAATTACAAATCTCAATTACTCCAGAAACTGAACAACTTCACTCACTGATACCCGTGTTAATAAAATCATTCAATCCCAGAACAATTCGATTGCAAAACACAGTTCATAAAAAAGGGAAGAGGTAAATACCAGTTGCGTGCTATTTTTGGTGGAAGCAAAGTCGAGTGATCAGTTCGATCTTGCTTCTAAAATCCAAATTAGAGAAACAGGCTGGCCACGAGGAAGCCGGCGGCCCGATGACTATTCCCCCCTCTCGCTAAAATACATAAAAACGGTCATCCTCACCAATTTCTCGTTTAAAGTTGTCCAGTCCAATTTTTAGGAGTAAATCCAAGTTAATTTCAGTCCAGTGATCCTGCGTCTCACACAAAGATCTTTGGGACTTTGGAAAAAATCTTGAAACTCCTCCGGGCCTCTTCACGTATGAGAGCTCTTTTGGGGGGAAAAGCCCTGAAGCTGCTCCTGCAGGACCTTTTATAGACCTCTCCGTCCCCCCCCCTCCCCTTTCTTTTCTCCGGTACTTTCCCTATAGGGTAAGACTGCCCAGTTTTCCCACGCCTATAGAAGGGACTGGCCAGCTTTCTCACGCCTATAGAGGGAACTGGCCAGTTTTCCCACGCCCATAGAGGGAACTGGCCAGCCTCCCCACGCTTTGTTATCTGTGGCCTTCAGCCGCTGTTTCCGCCCTGACCACGCAGTACTTTCCACCAAATGCACAGCTAGTGGTAAAACCTTTCACTTCCCCTTTTCACCCTTGACCTACTTTCTTAAACAATTTATGTCACGCCACTATTCTCATAGTGACGGGTTTCTTGATCGAATTGACAAATAATATTGCTTAAAGCGGTTACAGAATACATTTTTAGCCAAGCAAAGAAATAAAAATAAAAATCACATTTGTGCTTCTCCAAACAATTTATGTCACGCCACTATTCTCAGTGACGGGTCTCTTGATCGAATTGACAAATAATATTGCTTAAAGCGGTTACAGAATACATTTTTAGCCAAGCAAAGAAATAAAAATAAAAATCACATTTGTGCTTCTCCAAACAATTTATGTCACGCCACTATTCTCAGTGACGGGTCTCTTGATCGAATTGACAAATAATATTGCTTAAAGCGGTTACAGAATACATTTTTAGCCAAGCAAAGAAATAAAAATAAAAATCACATTTGTGCTTCCATGCGTGACTCACACTCTGACACCGTGTTCCTTTTTTATATCCATTTTAACCGGTTTAGCTTATTCCGGCCCCTCTATTGGTCTCCCGTTTTGGTCTGGCGCAATCTTTTGGACAAATTTGGAATTTCAGCTCTGCCAATTTATTCCTGTGAACAATCCATATTCTACCATTTGGACCATCTCTACCCCCATGTTACACGACATCTGGTCACACCAGATTCATTTTTCTTAGAAGACCCATCAACAAAAAACACATGACCATCTGGCAGAGGCGTATCTTCCAAATCAGGCCGAGCCTTTGCAATTTGTTGGGCAGCATCGACACAATCATGGAATTCGCCGTCGTCAGGAAGGGGAATGAGAGTGGGAGGATTGAGTGTCTCGCATCTTTCAACGGTCAGGTGCGGCTGAGACAGCAACGTAGCCATGCAGGAAAGATGACGTGCAGGCGACAGAAAAGTCACTCACTCACTCACTCACTCACTCACTCACTCACTCACTCACTCACTCACTCACTCACTCACTCACTCACTCACTCACTCACTCACTCACTCACTCACTCACTCACTCACTCAATCAATCAACCACACAGGTGTTAACTAATTCGCAATTGCATTGCAAGCAATTTAAACTCTAATGGAATATGTGGATGTCAATATCCGTTTCATCAAATTCCAATCCAACTTTACTTTCGTATAAAGCACAGGTGTCAAATTGTGCTTCATATTCATGTGCCATTACTCGAATTGCAAATTATCTTCACTTTTAGTAATATGTTACATTTCAAATATTAGACCCGTTTTTACTTGTCTGATTTGAAAGCGAGGTACTCGTCAGCTTGTTCTGCAGCTCGCACAATATGAGGCGCTCACACATCTACTCGGGTATGACAGTCATACCGGGCCTCCAAAAGAAGCCATGACTAAACCGCGGCCCGCGAACAAATGAGTTTGACACCCCTGGCACAAGGGATAGCCTTCTCATTGATCAATCGCGTATCTTAAATCATGCTTTTCCTCCTTTGAAGCGACTATGTACTTCAAACCCAAACGGCACCATTTTATAGGGAAAAAAATTGTCGAATTTATTCGTTGTCGACATAATACTGGTCGCAAATTTGCATGTAGAGCATTTTTGAGTTGTTGATCATAGACATCAGTTGAACACTCTTTCTGGTCTGTGTCTAAAGTCTTCAAACAACTTATCTTGTTTTTGTTTAGTCCGGCCAATGTCTGTGTAACTTGCTCTACGTTGAAATTTTATTTTTATCCTGCAATAGTTGGTCAATTTGTATTTGTAATGGCACCTCGTTATATTCCAATGGACGGCCCTGGAGATCAAAAGGACTCCAGGTGCCTTTAACGCTTGCCCAATGTTTGGTTAAGGATGCCATGAAAACCTGTTGTACTTCATCACCTCTCAAATTATAGGAAGCAATGAGTTGTTTAATTTGGGGTACAAAGACGGAAAGGATGGTTCGCTTTGCCGTGCCACAACATCTGTCTTTGTAATTTGATCATTTTTCTCATCTTCACTCATCACATTCTCAGCTGCGGTTCTTAAGCGAGCTCGCGCTGACACTGTGTCATCATCTTCCTGTCTGTGCAACAGCAAGTTCTTTTTTATCTTTTCTTCGTCTTCCTTATCTTTCAATTTCCCTCACATCTGGGAAAATGAGAATGTAATTTTGCTTTTTAATTTTTAATTTTAAGTCTTGCAAAATTTCTATATCCTTACTGCACCGAGATAAACTGTTAAACATATCTTAAAAAATAAATAAACAAAAACAATCTATGCTCTTCAAAATGGGACCCAAATGTCAGATTACAAATCAAACCTCCTCCTTCACTCTCACATTTTTTGATAGAACAGTCTACTTAGCTAGACACCGTCATATCATACTAAATAATGGCCTGGAAATTAAATATAATGTTGTTGCTGTGGTCCCAAACATGTGACTAGAATTTGGACAATTACTAACCCCCATCAATCGACAAATTATCTCCTCACTAAAGTCCCAGCCTGTTAACCTATCTGCATCAAGAAGACATTTGCAATGCAGGGGATAAGAGAATAACAAGGAACACCTTAACAATAAACAAAATAAACCCAAACCACAATCAAAACCAAATAAACTAGGCCCATGACCTATGTAGACCAACAACGTGCAGAGAGGGGGTCAGTACTCCAAATATTTCCCCATTAAAATTTAAGCCTTTTTGTGTAGAGCACCATTGATTTCTAATCATTGACCTAATTTTATCCTTAATTCAATCCCAATCACGAATGCCCACTACTTAATACTTGGTGTTCTTTTGATAAAAAATGCCCCCCTTGCAATGTTGTTTTTCACTCTAAGTGATCCAAATCTTTGACTTGTCCTTACATGTGTCCTTGTATAGTCTTATGTCATAACGAATCAATAATTTAATTTTATCCAATACTACAATGTATGTTCTCTCCTACTCTCACATTTTTATGAGGGCTGGGCACTCTCCTCGTTGGACGAGTTTCTGACCACAACCCTCAGATTATTCTATCATTTCTAATTTTTACATTTAACAATGCAAATCTGATAAACCATTGTCTAGCACACCGCTTTCGTGCACCAATTTAACGCAATTCCATCCTTTATAACGAACTGCTACACAAAGACAAACATACACAGAAACGAACACACGGGCCCACAACATAGACATGACAATCTTCCCAGCTGATAACAAGGGTGGGGGGAGCAACTGAAGTGCGGAGAGCCTCGCCACCGCCACGTCACATAATGCAATCCCCTCTGTCCAAAATATGCATTTGTCAAGATATTTTATATTGTCGGTGCCGACCCCTTGCATTTCAATTCATGTCGGGGTAGCGGCTTTTGTTTGCTATTTGATTTTCCCATGGTTTATTTCTCTAAATTTTGGAGTTGGCAATTCGAATGGCACCTACAGTGTCCTAAAGCCAACTTTATTCACCGGACAGTGGTAAAATATTCAATGAGTGGTAAGTCTCCTTTCCTCTGCTTTTACACAAAACCACTGTTTACATAAAGGAGAGCTCAAATGAGATCACTCTCAGTCAAACCATACACACACACACACACACACAATGCGCATCCTTATCGTCTCACAGGCAAGCAGGGGAGTCCGCCCTCCCGTGGATCTTTACAAAATCTAAACTCTTTAACCTTCCTATTGTGTAAGAAAAAACTTATTTTTGCCTTTTTCTCAAAGTAGATATAAAACCTATCTTTTCATGGATAAAGAAGCCAAACCAGCTAAACAAGAGTTAAAAAAAAAAAAAAAAACACCCCAGATGGCAGCAGAAAGCTAACACATTAGGAAGGTTAACTAGGAGGCCCCACGACACCTCAGCGGAATTTAACTGCTCCAAATTACCTGTACTTCTTTAGAAAACAGATGGGTCCGCTCTCCCATGGAATTTAACTGACTCATCAGTCAGGGGACTCCATCATCCCAGCGGAATTTAACTGTTTCTAATTGCACTTGATAGGGTCTAGAATTGTCAAGGTTTTAAGTGACCTCTTGTCACTGCACTTTCATTACTTTCAACAGAATCAAGATTCATACTCACAGTCTGCTGGGCCTTCTCCTCGGATGATCTCGTCAACCACTCCGGCGTCCAACCGACTGATCGAGACAGCCCCGTGAAAAGGGTTTCTCTATCTATATGCCTTGGCCAAGGACTTGTCCTGCGTTGAAAAGTCGGCCGGAACCCCGAAATAGGTCTTTTGAGATCCCGGACGAGCCCCCAAAAATCTGTTAGGTTCAGAATCAGCAAAAGGATCAGCAGACAAAACCAGTGAGGCAGAATGTTGAGTCTTTTCTCGCGAGGAGTGCATTCAGACTTACATCAATCCAACTACACAAAAGGTCTTGTTTACACTCCTCTCTTTTTATTCAGGAATGCCCTACCTACAATGTGAGACTAGCCCCTGATAGGTGGGGGGAAAGCGTGGGCTTTGTCTCATGAGAGAAGAAACGAGATTCTATGTGAAACTAGAAGTCGCAGACAGGATCCCATGAGAAACGAAAAGTGTGCAAGGATAAAATGTTATGGGAAACAAAGTAGTCATGTGAAAAGAGTGCATAGACAAAATGACATGTGCAGACATCAACAACTTTCTTGGATTCCCAGATGTGTAGAAGGTCAGGAAGCTCCAGACAGCATCGTTTGACTTGTTGTGGACTGGGTGATGTCTGCAAGAAGAAACAGCAAGCATTCTGCGCAATAACTTTATTAATAAGTACTCATTAGGGAACGTATGATAACATATATATACAATTTATCTAACACAGAATATTGAGTCTTTTCTCACGAGGAGTGCATTCAGACTTACAGCAATCCGACTACACTAAAATATGTTTTACACTCCTCGCTCTTTTTATTTGGAATGCCCTACCCACAGTGTGAGACGATTAGCCCTTAAGGGGGGGGGGGAGAGATTGTGGCTTCGTCTCGTAAGAAAAGAAACAAAAAGTAACGCACAAAGTGTTGCGTGCAGATATGGCTATATCAGCAAAACAGTTTAAGCGATATTCCGAGAGATAAAAAGAGAAAGTGACGTTCTTTAAGGAAGATCAGAAGGTTCATGACGCATTGTTTGTTCCGTCGCCATATGTTATTTAAATTACTTCTTGGCTTGACTCGGGTCAGCCGATAACGGCTTCAGCTGTTCAACTCCTTGGATACCTTTCTTCTTTAGTCGTACTGTGTTTCTATCCAAAACTCCACTAACTATGTCCGAGCAGTCGTACTTGGCCTTCACTGCCGTGTTGCTGTTCAGGTCCCTCGACTTGATCCACACCTTCTGTCCAACGCTGATCCGACACTTCTCTTTATTCTGGGACAGCCGTCTTGGGTTCTGCCCACTTCTTGTGACACAAAGAGTCGTTGGTTCAGTTCTTCGGACGGGGAGGGCCGGCTGCTTCTGCTCCTCCCGTTCAGGTCTGCAACCAAATCAAGCAATTTAGTACTCCACTCTTTTCCGTTTGCATTTTTTCCCAACCAGGTTTTGACCAGACCAATAGTACTTTCTGCCACCCCATTTGCTTGTGGTGTATAAGGAGGCGAATAGACTCTGACTATTCCCCACCTACGACACCATTCGTCCACCTGGGCGTTTTTGAAATGTGTTCCATTGTCTGTTCTCAACTCTTTTGGGATTCCTAGCCACATGCACCCATCTTCTAGTGTCTTGATCACACTGTTTGCATTGGCTTTTCTCACTGCTTTCAGCCCGACGTGTCCTGACATCGAGTCAACCAGCACAACAAGGTATTTCTCACCCTTTGCGCCACTTATTCCCATGGGGCCAGCTACGTCCATACAAACCGAGCCCCACGGCACAGTACTCCTAATCTTCAATCCATCCGTGCGTCGTCCTCTTCGCCCTGCGTTGTATTTGTTGCACGGATTACAATCCCGCAGGACCGCACGAATCGTCCGGTCAGGGACCCAGAGTTCCAGCATCTCTAACTTTTTTCGCGTAGGCAGTGGACCCGCGTGGCCTAGTGCTTCATGCACTGCCGACACGACTTGCCTCACGCTCTCATCTGGGACCACTTTTCCGCGAGGGGTCTTGTCCCATTTTTCTGCTCCTACAACTTTTATTCTTCTTTTCTGGACGTATCGATCAACTTCGTTATTACCTCTCCAATAAGCTCCTTCTTTCACATGAGATTTCTGGTGAACCACATCCAGACTCAAATTTAGCCGTAACTCGGCTATCTTTTTCCACACTTCATAGTGGGCCACTAGTTTTCCTTTCGCGCCCTCAAAGCCATTCTCTTCCCAAATGGCTAGATCGAATTTGAGAGCTTGCGCGCAATAATGACTGTCAGTTATAAGTCTTACGCGTCCAGCGTGATTTTTTTCCACTTCTAACAGTCCTTCCAGCACTGCCGTGGCCTCTCCTGCTTGCGCGCTGCCGGGTGTCTTTCCTTTACGGCGGCAACGCTCCACTCCATTTTGCTTCAGAATAAAACCCCAGTGGGCATTCTGCTCTCCTTCCTTTTTTGACCCATCGGTGTAAAGAGTCCATTCATAGGGCTTCTCTTCATCCATAGTCCATCTTCTCCTGGTTGCTCGGCAAAAAATCTTCCATCCCTTTCGATGGCTTCTTTCATCCGCGTCGAGAGGCATCCCGCCTCTATCGACGGGTTTGATCCCACTATGTACTCAGTCCATTTCTGAGGCCACTTCTCTAAGCCTCCTCCATACAATATTACACATGCTGGTTCTTCATGTCGTCTTGGAGAGTCTGGATTAGACCCCTCCTTTCCGGTTCCTTTCATAGGATTTCCAGGTTCGGGATCCGATCTCCTTCCACCGCTAGCCATCTTTTCAATGAATAGCAGTTTCTCTAGTTGTAGGGTCGAGCTGTCTCCTTTCGAAGCCTTTCCGTGCGCATTCGGAACAGGGTCGATTCAGCTCTTAGTTACTCAGCGGCGCCCTTTGCGTCGCCTCTACTCAGAACACCAATATGAGAACTTTTGCCTCGCTTATTGATGCTCTCAACGGCGGGATGCACTTCTTTCTCTTTTTCTTTTTTCCCCACCAGGTTTTCTACTGACAGGAAATTCTAACAAGGGTACATTCAATTGCAAATTCTAATTCAAACGTTATTGTAGCGAACAGGAAATGACGACTAATCATCAGCCCGAAGCCACTCAGCCTTTCAATTCTTGGGAACCTTTAAGTCACAGAGGGTCGCCAACAGTTAAGAATCATGAACCATACAAGCCTTAGAAGTGTAGTCTTCAACAGCAGGGAAAAAAAAGAGAAAAGGGCGGAAAGAAGAAAAATCCTTTTGTGAGTTCAGCGGACAAAAATCTGTAATCCTCTGATGCGTCCGGGAACAAAAATCCTTGTAATCCACACAGGTGTCCGGGAACAAAAATTTTGTAATCCACACAGGTGTCCGGGAACAAAAAAAAATTGTAAT